>NW_026693435.1:0-75500 GCF_021218885.2 Marmota monax
AGATGTGGATAGAGGTGGTAGTTGTGGCAGTAGTAGGACTGGTAGTAGGTGGCGTTATCAGTCTACCCTAAGCAGTCGAGCAGCAGAGATGAGTTTTTAATCCTGGTTTCATCCGGGATTCTCTGTGTACTTTGACAGATTACTTCATGCCTCTGAACCTCAATTTTCTCATCTAAAAAATGTGATAAAATAATACTTAGCTATGAGTATACTATAGACATGGTATTAGATAATTATGTAAATTCTTAGCAAAATGTAAAGCATGTATCCCATATTAAATAGACATTGGTTATTATTTGGTGAAATTGCCTGACTCCATGCTCATTCTTAACTTGTAACTGTCCCAAAGGGTTGAATTCAGACTTTAAACATTTATGTAGCTTATACTGTCTGTGTTTTTCTTTTCTGGACTTTGTGAGGGCACCTCATTGCCAAACCATAAGTAGCCTTTTAGACACTGACACTTTTGAATTTAAAAATATATCTTTATATGCAGAAATTTTAGCAACCCAGTAATCTGGGTGGTTAGAAACAGTATCTTGTAAATGGATGTGTGTTGTTTTTCATACCTTTTTGTATTTTAGCTTGTGATTCTCTGACAGAACTATCTTCCTTCTGACCACCAAGTGAGTGTTTGAGAAGCTCAAATTAGTTTAATATTGTCTATAGCTTTACAAAATGTTATCCTCAAAAATTTCTAATGACTCTGTAAAAAAAAAAATCCAAACTTCCTGGCCAGGCATTAAAGATCTCCCCAAGTTGTTTTCTAATCACCTTTGTAGCCACTATTATCCCATTTTCACCTTATTCTGGATTATGATTAGGTCAATCTAGGCTATTCACCCATTAGTAATAAAATAGCTTCAATTTATTAAGTACCCACCATGTGCCAGATTTTGTTGAGCACCTTACACGTATTATCTTATTTCATACTATATCAGTCCTATAAAGACCATGTTATTATTCTTGCTTTGTAGATAATCATGGATTAGCATACTTAAGGAATTTTATCAGGGCCACAAAATGAATAAGAATTCCCACTCATGTATTTAGAGTTTATTCTTTCTGGGGTGTTGGGTAGCTGCTTGCTTAAAACTCTATGGCTTGCCTACTTCTATGCCTTTTCTCATGAGCTTCCATTCTAGAAAGTATTCCTTCCTTTATAAGTTTGATGAAAAATCCTAAAAACTGTTTAGAGATTCACTCAAATGTAACCTACTGCCTGACTTTGAATCCTTAGTTGTGTGACTTCAGGTAATCTACTTTATCTCTATGTGCCTCAATTCCCCAGCCGGGAAATGGGAATAATAGTAATTGTATTTGTATCACAGAATTGATATGAGAGTTAAATATGCATATTTCACACCAGACACACGTGAGCCCAGGCAGGCACGCAAGCAATCTTTATCTGATCTGCAGCTATGATGAAGTCAGATCAGTTCTTGCACAAGGTATTTTATTAGTGTTTATTATAAAAGCAGCTGTTGTCTTAGGAAGCATTTGGAGAAATCCTCCTAATTGGAAAAATAATCTGAAATTCAGAGGAAGTTTGTAACTCTATCATGGGTCCCACAATTGGTGGCACAGCCAGCTCTGGAATTTAGAATTTTCACTTTCTTTACCAAATTGCTCTTTACTTCTTTGCATAGGAAAACTCTGCCCTGTGAAACCTTTATTAATTTGCCTTGGTACCTCATCATACTTTGTTCCTCTCTTATGAGTAATATTGCATTATAACTATTTGGACATGTGTCTTATCCCTCCGACTCGATTGTGCTGTCCACAGATTCATGGTGGCTTTCTCATTCATCTTGGTTTCTTGCACAGCATTGATGCTCACAGTGTGCACTCAGAGCAATTCATGAATTGATTGAACATCTGCTATTACAATGATGTGAACTGAGTATCTATCTGCTAGAGATTGAAGTCCAGGCTTTTTCACACACAAAAAAAAAATCTCAGTTTTCTCAGCAGCTCTGAGAGCTAGGTTCAGTTTCACAGAGGAGGAAACTGAGGTTGAAATGCTCAAAGAAGTGTCCAGAAGGTTAATTGCACAGGTGTTCCAAAACCAACCAAAGTGAAATGGACCATTTGCTTATTTGCTCCTTGAAGCAGCTATACGCCTTGTTGCCTTCCTGTAATGCAGATAAATGAGAGTTGTTGGTTTAGTAGTTGCTCTTAGTTTCTATGCCATGACGATTTTTCTAATATTTTTCATTCTCATGGGTTTTCTTCATTTAATCAAGTATTTCAGGAACTTGAGTTATCATTATTTTTTTCCTGTTTTCAAAAGTAGCAAAGGTTTGTGGAGGATATTTGGAAAATAAAAAGCAATGAGTCATTTATAACTTTACCAGTCAGAGATAAGCACCATTAACATTCTGGATCGTTTGTCCCCGGTAGTTCCATGTTAGAAATATTAATTATATCAGCTTTTCTTTCTCTCTTTCTTAAAAAACTTACATTTAAATTGGGATTGTAATTCCCTCTACAACTCGACTCTTACAGTCATCTTGCTAGATCTCATGAATAAAGTGCTTTACATAAAAACAGATATGAAATGAATTACTCTAAACCCAGAATGTTATATCCAAGGGTTTTTTTTTTTATAAGAAATTAAAGAAGGATGGAAATATGGTTTCCATGCATTAAGGTAGCTCTTTTCAGATTTGCTTGCTCTGAAATCTCTTCTTCCGTCTGCAACCATAGCAGCACAAATAACAACTGCAGCCACCATTGCAGAGACACCTGTGTGGAGGCGACATTTGGCAGTGCAGCAAAAGGGTCTATTCTCCAGGGGCACAGGCACCAGCACTGAGCAAAACACAAACATTTTCAGTATTTGCATGAATCTGCTTGTAGGTATAATTATTAGTTGGAATCAGGGAAATACAAGCAATGAAATCTCTCTGTAGCACTTTAGGACTTTGCTTTGAACTGTTATAGACAGGACATTGTTTTTTCTTTCCATTTTGTATAAATTCCTAACTTAAATAAATAATGGTTAGTTTTCCAGAAAGTTCCATAATGAAGAGGAGTAAGAATGCAGAATTGGGGATGAGGAAGTAGGAAACTCTGTTAGACCAGAATGCTTGTGTTGGTTGGGCCTGAGGGTTTTGCCTATTGTCCACTGAGTAACACCTGAAAGATACATCAACATGAGTCAAGTCTGACTGCAAATAACAGAAGAACTCCAAATGACCATGGATTAAGATTATTAAAGTTTATTTTTCCCTTCAAAAAGCATATGGTGATGGGCAGGCACTTGAGGAATAATATTGCCAAGAGGGCCTGACTATATTAAATTCCCATAATCTGAGCTCCTTTCAGCTCACTGCTCCTTCATTCCTAGGGTGAGGGCCGTGTCCTTAAGAGCTGAAATAGAGTTCTAGTGAATTGAACCACATTTCAAGCTGCAGGATATAGGAAGCAAAGGAAAAACATTAGAGAGTGTGCCTATTAGCACTTTTTTTAAAAATATATATTTTTAGGAAGGTTCCCAGTGACCATATGACTATTGTAGCTGTTGAAGTTACAGCTCACTGGCCAAAACTCAGTTATCTGGTCTTATCTACCTGCAAAGGAGTATGGGGAAATTATTCTTTATTCCATACCACCATGTGTTTTAAATTATACAATTATAAAAGAAGGAGACAGTGGATACTGGGGACAATTTTGATCTCTTCCAGAGAGTTACCATAAAAAAACACGATGCCTATTATTTATAGCTTTTTCTATATGTACCTTTGTTTTAGGTAACTGGTCAGTGAAATTAAATAGTTCAATGAAAACTGTCTACTGCAGGAGTCAGTAGACTATAGCCTGCTGGCCAAATCAGCCTGCCATCAATTTTATAAATAAGGCAATATGGGGACTTGGCCACGCTCATTTATTTGTGTATTGTCTGTTGTTATCACACTCAAACGCAGAGTTGCAACAGAGAACTCAAATATTTGCTATCTCACCCTTCACAGTAAAAGTTTGCCAACTCCTGCTCTATACTCTCTAGTTTCACAAATTTTGAATTAATCCATTCTTTTTGTAATTGTAAAATCCCTAAAGTTCTTTATACATTTTTATTACATTTAGATGCCTCCATAAATAAGACATACTATTTTGTGTATTATTACTTAGAGGAGAGAGAGGAAGCAAGGATTAGAAGCAAGATTTAAAATATGTTAATACACTTTTATATCTTAAAATCTGAAGTAAATTGAGACAAAGCATTAGCACCTGTCAAATCTAGGTGATGGGTGTATGAAAACTTGTTATTTATTTATTTTTTTTTTTGCTATTTTTTTGGTATGTTTAAAATAATTTTTTTAAGTTCAAAAAGAAAAGTCATGGATTCCCTTTTTAAAAAGTTGTAATCAAGTTCCAAGGCCATTTTAATTTGCATGTCCAGAGGAAGCTCCTGACTGAAGGGTGTGTTGGGCGGGTTGACTCCTATTGGAGTGTGATATTTTTGTGATTGAACATCCAGAATCATATCAGAAGTTCCAGAGACTCTGAACATATATAAAATGTGACTGCCTCTGCTTTCGTACTCCAAAAATAGCACTTGTGTCCAAAAACAGAGAGGAAGGCAAATGTTTCCTGAAATTGGTACATTTCTGAGATGGCAATGTCTGAAGTCCTATGGATGATGTGTTTTTGTTGTTGTTGGAATAATTTCAGATCACTAACTCATAGTAGGATAAATTATTTAGGAAGAGCACAAACCATGTGGTAGATTCTTTTAATATTTAAATTTTTGTTTTTTTTAAAGGGTACTTGTAATCTACAAGTGTGTAGCTATAAAAAGGGAAAAAAATGACAACTTTCTATTTAAGAGTTTCCATTTAAATGACAATAGATTAGGTCTCATTGCTTATTTGGGAGAGCATTCTTATTTTAGAGAAGTAATGTTGCTATGCATTTAAGTAAAGAGAGAAACTGACAAAACTCTATGGCTATAAAAATTGTATCCAATCAGCCTTCAACAACACACATGTGCATTAAAAAGCTGCTTCTCTGCCAAAATTGGATCACTTTACCAAAGACAAGTTTAATTAACTGGAAAATAATTAAATTTTAATAAATAATTAGGGCAATTATTAAGCACTATGGCACACTTAAAATGTGCTGTGTAAACACAGTCTTGGGACTAGTATCTCCTAGGTTAGATTCCTTACTCATTTCAAGTCATTACCTTTTGAAGATAAAATTAAAGATATGAGTAATTTTTTTTCCAAGGAAAAAGAAAAATCTATAATACAAAAATCATTATTTTAGTAACATGTCAGTATGTTTTATATTACTTCCAACGATTCAAGCAGCTACTCTATATAAGGCAGTGAGTTTGTTGTATACTGCAGATATAAAAACAGAGGAAACATGGTCTCTCAAATAACTCATAGACTAGTAGTGCTAGAATGAGAAGTAAAATATTAAGTGCACAGAGGTAAGTGTTTTAACAGAGGTGTGGGTCAAATGTTTTGAGAATACAAGGGAGAGACAGGACAACTCATATTGACAGGACAGGCCACTGAAAGTGCCACAGAGGTACACATGTGGCTCATATGAACAGGCAGACAGGGAGAGTAAAGAGCGCATCTCATCACAGCACCAGGCTAGTCATAAAGCCCCAAGTGCATATCTTATTTGAAGAAATGTGAATTGCTTCATGTCACCAGGGTGTAAGGTCATGGGAAAGTAATGACAGGAGATGAAAATATAAAGGTGGTTAGGGACTGATTGTTATTGAAGAATTATAAAGAGGGAAAGGTCAAGTACGATCCAATCTGAGTTACATAAAATAAATCATCTTCAGTTCAAAGGAAAAGAGAAAGGAAAGATGGAGACCAGTTAAAAGGATGTCCAATGGACAGGGGAGGTGGGAGTGGCGATCGCTAATTTACTGGTAAAGACAACAGAAAGGAGGAGATGCATTTTTATTTATCTTGCAGAAGTAAGACTAAGGTTGTTGGAGAGAATGGGAGGTCAAGAGGATGGTAGTGACATTACCAAGACAGAGAGCATGTTGGTTGGGAGCAGGGCAGGGGACGATATTTCTTTCTTATATTGAAAGCCTTTGTTATGTTTAACTGATACCTATTTGACATCCATATGAGGATAATGGCATTCTGGTCTAGAATTCAGGGCAGAATTGAGGCCAGGAGATGGACATTTGTGGTTCATTTTTAAATACATATATGATCAAAGTTGTGGGATTAGATAAATTAACCAATTATAAAATTTAAATAAGATAAAATTTGTGTAAATGATACTTTTGGATTTATGTGGCACTTCATATGAATTTGTTCTTTTTTGAAGCCAAAAAGTTGCTACTTGGCATTCCCTTTTCTGCAACCTGATAGAAACAGGAATTATCTATATTTTATCACTGTTTAAAATTTTCTTTTCATTTTCTCAATTACCCAGAAGATTTTTTAAAGTGTATAATGTATATAACATTACTTAATAATGTTCCATGCCCCTTCTTTCCTCCTCTCCTTCCATTGAAAAGCATCTTGTCCTTTGATCAGTCTCCTACTATCTTTTCTGGACTTACCCATGTAGGTGAGGAAGCCAAATAATAGCAAAATATTAGAAAGGTTTTCAAGTAAGCATATATGCATGACCTTTCTATGATCTATTTCTTCTTTTATTATTAATTTTATACATAACAGATTATTATGAGATAGATACTTAAGACTTGTATAACTTTTAGAAATCACACATTTTTTCTTAAGATTATAATTTAATAGAAAAGTACAGGGGCTTAAGTGAAAAATGGGGGATTAAAATGAATTCCTATATTTCCGGTGCATTTGAACATTTCTATTTTTAACACAGAACACTAGTTATTTATAGAAGTTATCTGATCACTTTATTGTTGTCTTTCTATGAAGTCCTGGAAATCTGAGAGAAATTCAAGATACTTTTTATCTATTCACTTAATCCTGATTCATTCTTCCTAGATCAGTTTTCAAATACATGGGCCAAATTTAGCCATAAACTCCACATATAAATTTTAAATTATCTCTTTATCACTGTTCAATTTAATTCAAGATTATCTAGCATTTAATAACATCCTAAGACAATGTTACTCAATATAATTCATCCTGTATTGGTTAGATCAGATTTGGTCACATACACTGGGAACACCCCAAAGTAATAGGTCAATATGTAAGGAGAGGGTTATCCCACTCCTGGAGGTGCCTAGAGGTAGACAGACTTTGGTGTTGTGGTGATTGCAGGACCATCAGGTATCAGTCTCTTCTCATCTTGCCATCCTTAGATCTTGGAGGCAACCTACCCCTTCGCATAAGTCTCACATGAGTCTTCTGCTGACATCTCATTCACTGGAGCTTTGTACCTTTTCACAGGAAAATCTGTAAAATGTGTTCTCTTGGCTAGTATCCTTCACCTAAAGAAAACTGTGTTCTGTTACTCATGGCAAATTGAGATAACAGATTTGTGGGGAAGACAATCACCAGTCCTGTCGCAGTCAGTACACTACCTCACTGTTATTTTAATATCTAATATTTAAAATTTGCCAAGTCAATTTCCAAGTCAGTGATAGGAAGTTCCAACATCTTATTCTCCAACTTCATAGTTTTAGTTTTAAATTTATAAGATCAAATAGATTCTGGTTTCCCAAGGGCAGAAATTTGTTGTAGTATAATCTGTAAATTCATTTAATTCAGTATCAATTAATTGTAATATGGCAAGAAAATCTTAACACTTTAGGAAGCCTATTACCTTGACATAAAAAAAAATTGCTCTCTCCACTTGCATTATCCACTCCTGAAACTCACTTCCAATTGTGTTGTCTTTATTGATTCTTTCTGGTTGTGGGCCCCTTCCCTTTCTCACACAGACATTTCCTTGTGTTTTCAATAACCAGTTCTTATTTGTCCCAGCTCATCAGACTTCCACTTCTGACTTTGTCTTCTGGATATTCATCATTTACTTTTTAATCTCCTATTTCATCAGTTTTTAGTCCCTTCAATTCTAAAGTTCTCATCTTTACCCACAGTGATCTCTATTCATCTGAATGCATTTTTAGAGATTTTGATCTCCTGAAACAATCACAACTGTAAAATCTCAAACTCTGAAAAAGCATAAGGTTTAAAATCAGAGAGATCTAGGCCCAAACCTCAGCTTTAGCTTCTTTTTACTTCTGTGACTGTGTATAGCCTAGGTTTCTTCATCTGAAAATTTATGAACATGTCTACTTCTTTGGATTACTGAGATACATCAAGAAAGTAGGCATCCAACATCCCCCAACCCTGCCATCACTGTGATGAGCTTCAGAGCAGGTGCAATGTCTTGTATAATTGTCCTCTGGAGACTTGCTGGTAATAGAGTAGGCTCTTCATAAATGGTTAAAGCATAAAGGAAATTTCAGTTTTCATATCTCTTTGCATGTGTGCATGCTCAGGTCTAGGTACAAATCTGGGTTAGTGGATCAAGACTTGACACTAGAGTCAAGAGGTCCTGGTTCAAATCTTGGAGGACGTTTCTGCCAGCAGGCCATAGAGAGGACAACTCTATTCTGCAGCAGCAGGCTTTCTTAATTTAAAGCCTTAAAGAGCAGAGGTTGCCTTCTCAAGCTTTTACCCAAAAGGTGTTAAGTTTCTTATGCTTGTCCAGTCTTCATTGATAAACTCTGCATAATAAGGAGGTCAGAAAACAGAATCTCAATTGATTCACAAAAGGTTATTTTTACATCCTTCTCCTTCAAACTCCAGGAGCAAGTGTATACCCGATTAGTATTTTAATTTACATAACAAAGGTGTATTTTAGTGGCTTTTTTTCTGAACCTAGATCTTACCAAGCTGCCTCTGTGGGTAGACATGTCCTCAACTAGTATGGTATATAGAACAATTGGCACACAAATTCATTAATCATATTATATGATTTATATTTCTCTAGTTCCTTGAAATTGGAAAATTTACTAAATAGCAGAATTACAAATTATACATAATTACTGAGTTTTTAGTTTAACTTTAGAGAAAATGCTTAACTATGTTATCAGAAACTATTTGATGCCCAGCAAATGCATGAATTTCAAAAATACTTACATGAGTGGTTTATAATGTGTTGACCATCCTTAGGCTAACTGATCATGGGTTTCTGACCCTGTACAGGAATACTAAAAGGATCCCCTAGCTCTGTTTCTTGCAGATTCAGATTCCTCTGGATATTTCTCAGGGTTAGCTAGTGGACCTACCAGGGACTGTTTTCATGGAGAACCATGGAGCCTGGTGGGGAGAAAACAAAAGCCCTTTCTGGGGACTGACAGTAGTACTCAACTCCCCTGATAAACAAAGGCCTGGGGGAAGAAAGGTCTTCATGGCATTTCATTCAAGACAAGAGGAGAACAAACTTTCATTTTCTCAAGGCAAAGTGCTACTCAGATTGTCTGGTTGAGATCCCTCAGGCTCAAAGCAAATTCAAAAATTAGGGAGAAGATTATACAATAGAGTCCAAACAGCAGATGTCGCTGATATTCCTGTGCAGAGCTGGGGGCTCGGAGCAGTGCTCTTTGTGAATTCAGCACCAGAATAGTTGAAATGGATGGAAAAACCATCTGTTCAGTGATGCAGGCAAGAGGAGAGCATTTTCAGTTGGCAATGGTAGTGGCCGCAGTGTATAGATCATCACTAGGATGCTGGGCACTGTTGGTCTGGGGCAATTGACCACAGTGACCTGAGGCTGATTTAGTCTGTTTTGAATGAGGAAGAAAGTGGCAATTTTCAGCTACACAAAGACTATCACATAGGTACCCAGATTTGAGTCAGAGAGAGAACTGAAAATTCCTATAATATCAGAATAAGGGAGAGAGAGAAAGAGGGGAGGGGGAGAGAGAGAGAGAGAGAGAGAGAGAGAGAGAGAGAGAGAGAGAGAGAGAGAGAGAGAGAGAGAGAGAGACAGATACAGACTAACTATAATGTTACCAGTCTGATAGTAGCCAGGAAAAGACAAGTAAATAAATATTTCTTGTTTCTCTCCTTTGAAATGATTAAAGCTTACATATTTCTGTGAGTGAAATCTTATAACCTTTTAGCAAAAACTTTGATGGTGGTATTTAATAGTGCTTCAGTATTTTCAAGGTTCTTGGTAGATGTACTACTATAGGAAAGTGGTTAGGAGTGAGCATTCTGGAAACAACTCTACACAGGAATATCAAATAAGGAAACTGAGGCAGGATCAACAAATTTAGATTGTTGAAGCCTCAGTTTTCTTATTTGTATTAGGGATGACAATAGCACTGCCTTTGGAGATATTTTTAATGAAAATTAAATGACATAATTATGTAACAAACTTAGCATACATCAGACACTCATTGTCCATTTTTCATATATAATAGTCACTTTAGACTGACTAGAGTTTTGCTTTTTAAAGTCAATTTCGCACCAAACAGAAGACTTTTTAAAGCTGTCATGACAATGATAACTCTGGGGGCGTTAAAAAAAATTCTTCCTTTTCCAAGTGGTTAAATTATTTCACAGCTTATCAGCTGTGATCCAATTCCGCAGTTCATACTCAGGCAAAACTGCCTTCTCAAATAATGGGAGCTGGGTACAAAAACTACAAAATCAGGACAAAGGATGCTAAATTGCTATTTCCACCATGCCTTACTTTTAACCTGACACTGAGGAATTTTGCCTTTTATAATAGTGTTCAATTCTTGCTTGGAATAATTTTGCATTTCCTCACATTTTATTGAGCATTAAATTGAATGACAGTTTGACAATCAGATAGTCCAGACTGATGGCATTGTATCCATCTCTTAACTTGATCAGCCAATTAATGCAAGCAAACAATTCCCACATTTTGTGTAATAAAATAATAGCAACAAAAAATTAGTGGACACTTAGAACCAACTGACATCTAAACTATACTTCATCTTACTGACTTTCTTTCCTGAAATCTCCAAAGATATTATATATATGGTCATCCCTCCATATCTGCAGTTTCTGTGTCAATGGATTCAACCAGACTCAGTTTGAAAATATTTGAAAGACATTTGCATTTATATTGAGCATGTACATATTTTTCTTGTCTTTATTCCCTAAATAGTACAGTGTGACAGCTATTTAATAGCATTTACATTGTATTAGGTATTATAAGAAATCTAGAGAAGATTTAAAGTATACAAGAGAATGTGTGTTGGTTATATGTGAATACTGTGCATTTTATATAAAGGACTTGATCGTCTTTAATTCTCTGCAGATACCAAGGGACAATTGCATACATAAACATATACATTCACCCACATATATATGCATATATACATACAGAGAGACACACACAAAGAGGCAGAAGCACAAAGGTGACAAAGTCATATTTCATTCTTTATTGGGTTTTTGCTCTGGAGAAAAGTCGGAATTCATGGAAAAGCTTTTTTTCTTTATGATAGGCTACCTCCCCCATAAGACTCTTGTATGAATCAAGAATCTCACCAATGATGGCAACAGAGCATTCAAAGATGAAGAGAGAGAGAGAGAGAGAGAGAGAGAGAGAGAGAGAGAGAAAGAGAAAGAAAGAAAGAAGGAAGGAGGAGGAGGAGGAGGAGAGGAAAGAGAGGAAGGAGAGGAAGGAAGGAAGGAAGGAAGGAAGGAAGGAAAAGATTTGCCTCCATGGCCTAGAATGGAATTGTTCTAAGTTGCCCATCCTGATATTCTCCTGATGGATATAGGATCCAGGACTACTTCCCAGGAAGAAGAGAGGGAGAAAAGAGAAAGAGCATTTCTTTGAAGGAAAATAAGTGTTGGCATTCTGTTAAACATGTGATTTGACTAGAAGAGAAAACAAGTAGAAAGAAAGAGTAAAGAGTATGTTGACCTCATCTGTGGCTATGACCCGACAGTCATCACCACCAAGGCTTCATGGGAATTATCTAAATGGGACCATACCTCTCTGTGCCTGACTTGTTAGCCAATGGCTTCTCCTTGGCAGTTTAGCATCCTAAGTACTCTTCCTTCATGGTAGAGTGTTTTTTCACCAGGTTCTTTTTCCTTCTTGAGGTATAAAAAGTAGAGAGGAGCTAAAGAGCCAAGTTTAGTTTCTTTCTTCTTAAACCAAAACTGTACTTGTTTTTGTTCTCAATTCCATGAGGTTGAGGCCTAAGTCTGTGATTGGCCAAGGGTGAAGCCGTTCCTCTTGGGGGAAGATGGCAGCAAACATCAGCAAGCCCTGCCTGCACCATTGGGCTCATTGTTTTGAACACTTTTAGAAGTATTTGATTTTGTCCATCAGAGATTAATGATTCAAGCAGTACCGCTTCTCATTGTCTATTACTGGGTAACAAATTATTCCAAAACTTAACAGCTTAAACCAAAAACAAACACAAACAATCCATTTATTACTTCACAGAGTGTCTGAGAGATAGAAATCCGGGAATGACTAAGCTGAGTGGCTTTGGTTCTGAGTTTCTCATGAGATTGCCCCTAAAATTTCAGCTGGTGCCAATGTTATTGGAATGTTTGATAATGTCTCGCTCAAGTGACTGTTGGCTAGAGGTCTCAGTTCCTCCAGTAGGCCTCTCTGGAGCTCCTTGAGTGTTGCAAGACATGGTAGCTGCTTTTTCTGGAGCTGTGATTCAAGAGTAGAGACCAAAGAGAAAGCCAAAATGTCTTTTATGTCCTCATATTGTATGCTACAAACCTTCACTTCTGCCATACTTGATTGGTTAAAAGTGAATCACTAAATCCAGCATACTCTCATGATGAGGGAAATGAAACTCTGCCACTTAAGCCACTGAGTATATTGTGTGTCTCTGTGTGTTTAACCCACATCATTTTTGCACAGAACTAAAACAGATTCTTTGCTGTCACTAAAGAAGGATCATTCTCATCACGACTGGGGTATATGGCTATATTAATGGCACCAATGAGTCCTGACTAACCATCCATGCTAATGTATGCTCCCTTCCATTTTGACTCTGGGGTTGTCTTCATAACTTACTTTGTCCCCTTAAGCATTAGCATATGTGAGAAAAGCAGGAGCTTGATGAACATTTGTGCATTGGGCTGGGCTATATTGAAATCCAACTGCTGGATAGGAAGTCAAAATGAGCTATAGGAAGAGGTCATGTGAAAAAAGTAACTGATTGCCTCTGCTAACAGTTCCAGCCAACTGCCATGTATGTGAGTGAGGCCATTGAGAATCAGCCCAACTCTGGCCTACCTGCCAACTGACCACACTCACATGAACAAGCCCAGCTGCCACCACATGGAACAGAAACAAGCCATTCCAGCTAGCCCTGCCTAAATTGCCAAACCACAGTGTCACAGATAAATTGAAGGTTCTCGGGAATTGTTAGTCGAATAGCTATAGTTAACTACCAAAACCACCCTTTAGTGTATTTTAACTGTTTTTTTTTTTTTTTTTTTAGTTTTCAGCATGTCAACACAACATAGGATGATAGCATTGGAATAACACTTATGTGATTTAACTCTGAATATCCCCAGAATGTAAGATCCTCAAATTTAAAAGTAACAACTTATACTCTAAATGCTGATCCTCTTATACAATAATAATTCTGGAGCAAGGAAGTTTCACCAAATCATTACATAGTAAAATCTAAGTCAAGACTGAAATTGATAGCCGAAGAACACTAGTTATTATTTGAAGAAATAGAGAAAACAAGAGGAACAGGAAAAAAATAGAGACAGAGAGAGGGAGAAAAAAAGAGAGAGTGTATCCTGTATTTAGTTTTTTTAGGTCACTCCATCTTCCAAATACCAATATCAGTTGAAAGAAATCTCTAGTGAGGCTAATTATGCATTGTCTGAACTTCTCTATAAGCCTTTGGAAACTTGAAAAACTTGAAGGAGATTGTTGTCAAGTGTCTACTACCAAAAATTGTGCTCCCAGAGCTTCCCTTAGCTGACCCCTCAGGGCCAAGTCAGAAACAAAATATCCTCTGTCCAAGTCTCATGCTGTTGCCTTGACCTTTGGGCATCCTAAAGGCTCTTGGGTTAAGAATGAACTTCACCACATTAGTTCATATTAAATAAATATTAGCTAAATAAGTGAAAAAATATGTTAACTAGATAACAATTCTTTTTCTGCTATGTTTTGTCCCCCTAACTGGAATGGAATCTGACTTTCCATGGGGAAACGTGAAATTTCTCAGTTATGATTAAAAAGAAATCACTAAGTAGGAAACACCAAAACAAAATAAGTCATGTTAACAAAATTTCCATATCAGTCAATATCCATGTCCCTGACCAGGTGACCTTGAGGACCCCTTGACTCTAGAAAATCCCAACCTTCAACACCCATTTGTGATTTAGAAGTTTTGTTGACTCCATGTGGGACTCAGACCACCAAAATAGTAGCTTCCCTTTGGTCTGATGCTTAAGAATAAGCTCCCTGTATTTCCTTAAATCATAGTTCTAGCCATGGCAGATTCTTGTTCTTTCCAAATGACAGTCATTCAGTGGGTTTTATAATAGAAACTCCCAGAATTGCTGGGCATGGTATAATTCCAGCAACTTGGGAGGCTGAGGCTGGAAGATCACAAGTTCTAAGCAACTTAGTGAAGCCCTAAGCAACTTAGACTCTAAGCAACTTAGTGAGACCCAGTCCAAAAAAAAAAAAAATTATAAAAGGGGGGCTGGGAATATTAAGCTCCCTGGATTCAATCCCTGGTACTAAAAATAAAGTAAATTAAAAAATTAAAAATTCCAAAATTACCTAGATCTCTAATCCTATTAATATCAAAAAACTCTTCATTTTTAAAATTTCAAAGCAGGAAGTCACTTCCAATACAAGGTTCTGTCCACATTATAACTTGTTCCTGGGTGTTTGTCTTCTGGCCTTCTGCAACAGCACCTGGTACACTTTGGGGCTGAATGTTATGATGGTATTCAGTCCAGACACACCTTATCCCTCTTCAGCTCCCAAGAGAAATCCATATGTAAAGGAAACAAAGTAGGCAAGTCAACATTTATTTTAACTCGGGTTTTGGTCTCTAAGTCTGTGCATTTTTGGCTGGACTATGTGAAGAAGTCCTTTTTCCTAACCTCATGGATCCAAACAGCTTCAACTCAAAGCAGGCTGTCTTTCCCAAGTGCATCATTTTCCTCATCTTCTCCAAATCTGTCACTCCAACCTGCTGAAAAGCCACTTACACTAGTCCACAGGAAGTCAAGCCAGGAGAAACAGCAAAAGACAGCTTTTGCTCTAACACCTCTGGGCTTGAACTTGACTATACCTCATACAAGCCTTTTCAGAGGCCACTTGGGAGTATCTGAACAGAGCTCTTCAGTCCCAGTTCATTTATGGCAAATGGCACTTGAATAGCAAAGCTTCCTGTCCATTCAGTGGATGCCTTTTTATGATACTAAAACTGTGTGATTCGAATAGCCTAAGAAAATAAGCAAAAATTCAATGATTAAGTTAAGAAACTCTTATAACAACACAGAGAAAACTCAGATTTTCTTTTGAGGTTGTATCATAAATATTTGCTAATGATTAAAGACAAAGGTTTGTAGTGGGAGATTTTTATATCTAATTTTTCTTTGGCATTCAAAGATTAATAATATAGATCTATAGTATTTGGAACCAAGTCACACATGACTTGAAGTGTCTTGGTGAGAAATGATGTAGAGTCCCTTTTAAGACTAAAGTAATTAAGTTTTTTTTTTCCCTTCAATATCCAGCTAACTCTAAGACTCTCAATATTACTATTGAGAAGATTTAACTTCAGCTATATTACAATTGCTAATGGTATCTTTAGCTAAAAATTGCTTATTTTATGCTAAAAAGAAAAATAACAATATTACTGTATTTACATACAACTTATAATACAATATATACTTAGTATTCAATTCACATCAAAATGTATTTTTCTTGTCCAGATTAACTTCAATCTTTTTTGCTAGAAGTGGTACTTATACACCTAAATAAACCCAATGCTATTATAATTTCAAATAGCTTTCATTCAAACATATAATACAAAATGAGTGTGAGATGATATATGATAAATATGTTACTTTTTGAATAATTATTTTAAATGTTCTATAAGCAGATGTGACCCCATTATGTATAAAAATTTTAATGAAAAATAAATCATACTTATAGTTGAGAGTTTCTGTAAAAAGGCATAAAATAGCAAAATGATCTATTTGTCTTTGCATTTTATTGGGAAGAAAGGTACATTCATACCTTATTTCTATGTATATCTTTGAAAAATACTTTCTTGTTTTATGCCAAAAGGAACAAAAGACTTTGTGCAATAAGGCGATCCTATTTTTGCATCAATGTTTTGGTTGTTTAAAATTTCAGGGTGTATCAAAATGTGTTTGCTTGGAATAAATGGACACGTGTATTAAATTCAGTGCAGCGTGTATTATTGAATTTTCTTTCTTTTTCTTGTCTTTTGGTCTTTCTTCTCTCCACATTAAGCCCACTAGGAAGAAGGGACTTTTCTTTATTTAACATGGGTGCATTAAACCTTTTGGGATCCTAAGTTCTCTCTTCAATATGCATAAATACTTCAAAAGCCTGAATAAGATAATGTGGTTTTAAAAAGTAATTCCTCTACTCCCTTTTTACTAGAATATAATCCATAGTCAGACAATGCATAATGTGAGATAATGGACCATGTTGCATAAGGCATGCCATGAAATCCTTACACTGACCTGACAAGTAATATTTTTTCCCAGAAAAAAATGTTGTAAATGAGGGGAAAAATATCCTAGATATACTGTTTTGCTGCTTTTGCTTTTTTTAGAGAAGAAAATGTGGTCTCTTCTTTCTTTCTTTTTTATTTAGATGGGCTTCAAGGGCCATAAAATTTTAATTTGTAATTAATAAGAACATATACTTGTGTTTTATTAAATAAAACAGAGGAATCATGCTTGGGAACTTGTAGTATAAGAAGATAGCAGAACACTTAAAAAAAAGCAAATAGAAATTCAAATGAAATACTAACCATTTTTCAGCACTAAGAAAAATATTCCAAAATACTTTTGCAGAAAGATAGTAAGGTCCTGATGGACTTATGTACCATGGGGCCATTTTGTGTGACTCTTGCCTCTGTCAATCATTTAGACTAGCACCTTATTTGATGTTGATATTGATATCACGGAATTGATAATGAAGCCACAATATCAGGTTCACACTGGCATCTCATAGCCTGTAAGATGTCCCCCTATTTTCCCTCACAGCCTTTTTCTAGGTAAAGAGACAACTGGTTCCCTCTGTCCTTCCACATTTAATGTATAACTTCATGTCCTGAAGCTATACAGGGGCACTGCATGGTGAATTCAAGTGTAGTAATACAGATTTCCCACAATTGTGTGAAGTTCTGGGCTTTTGCCGTCAATCTTTAGGGATTGTTTCAAGGCACTTTAGTTGGACATGTCTTTGTGCCTGACACAGTTTTCTATTTCACTTGGCTTAGAAAGTTATCCCAGAAGAAAGGGGGATTTTGTTTTCCTAAAGAATTCATTATCCTTTGGAGAAGAGCCCCTGGCTTTCTTCCCATTTGAAGCAGGTGTCTAGATAATATTTTGAGATTCTTTGCATTTCCTGAATTGAAGTATACAACCTACAGATGGCTTGTGATATCAATTTAGTAAATCTAGACCAGCGATGAAAATTAAAATATAAACTATATCAGGTGAAAGTGACCCAACGACAACAGAAGAAAGAATGTCAGTTTTCATTCATGGTAAGAGTTTTTATTTCAATTATGTATATATCTAAGCATTTAAACATATTTCTGGCCATGGTGAAAAAAACCATATTTTTTAAATTGTGTTTTAGCAAAAAGGACTTGAAAATAGCCATTTATAGCACTATGTTTTCATCAATGATATGTTTTACAAAAAATTCAATGATTCAACTGAAGAAAATTGCTATCTTTGTGGATAGACACACACCTATGTTGCAAGAGAATTGTAAATATTAATTTCCTATTTATAAAGAATCTTATATGCCAAATAGTGCTTTCAGAGTTAACAAGGAAGAAATAAGGAAATATGCTATTATCTCAGAATATACACACAGTCTTCTATAACCTGTTGATTATGACATGGGTTGTTCAAGATCTCACAGAGAGGGATTCTCTTTTACACAAAGCACATTCTATTTTAGAGACTAATCAGGAATGCTGGTAGGACAAATGAAAAACTATGGCTACTTTCTCACATAAGGATTTAAACTATAGAGGGAGGGTTCACTAAAGAACAGTTTTTATGTCTTTTTCACTTTTCCTTTGTAACTTTAAGAACTGTTTTACTTAATGGGGGTTATAAAATTCTATACATTTTAAAAAAAATTT
The DNA here is from genome assembly GCF_021218885.2 of Marmota monax. NCBI lineage: Eukaryota > Metazoa > Chordata > Mammalia > Rodentia > Sciuridae > Marmota > Marmota monax. The sequence continues at coordinate 18,293 of NW_026693435.1, forward strand.
TCAGTGCACAAAATTAAACTTAAAGCATTCACTCTTCTCAAATAACTTTAGAATATATGTATTTTTTCCATTTTAAAATTTGGATAGTTTCTTGGATTACTACACATCTCGAGCAGTGTCAGGTGCTTTCATGAGTACCTTTCATCATGGTGGTGACTCCTTTGCATAGTTGGAGACTTCTCCAAATTATCTATTTCTATCAGACAACCAAGAGCAGTTTTCACATGAAACTCATCTCTATGTAAATCCTATTATCTGTTAGAGAAATGATTACTGGTACGAGACATGAGTTCATCAGTGTATGCCTTGCATGCAAAATAATATCTTTTAATGTAAATTTAAAGAGAAATAGAAATGGCTTCTATTTTCTACTATAGTAAGTATATAACATATTCTGCATTAAGATTCAGGTATCTTAATATCTTAAGATTCTTTCACTTATTTTGGCAAGAGAATACGGATTGTGATACTTTTTAATTCCGTGTTATTTCAGCTTTGTTGAGATATATTTTAAAAATATTCTATGCCTTCCTCATTGTTCCTATCTCCTAAAACTTATCCTACTGATCCCCATTGGGAGTTTTCATGGTCCTTCATTTGGCACAGATACAGGTGAACTCATGGTTTGTGGCCAGTGTTCTTCCTGGTCATAACACCCATCCTCATGGGTAGAGCCCAGGTCCTGTTATATTATATTTTTAGTCTCTCCCTTTCTTATGCTTTCACTCTTACCACAAACTATCTGAAAAATAAGTTGAGTCATAAAAGGAATATTTACTATATTTTCAAAATAGTAGAGCTGACTTTAGAAATACATCATGAAATCATCTTTCTAAATAGTTCTGCTCTCAGGAATGTTTTCAGGAAACATGAATTAAGTGTCCCATCAAAAGAATGTAAATAAAATATGATTTAATGATATATGAGACAAATCAGGACATAGAATATCATCCCTAAGTATGACCAAGAATATTTTTTCTTGGTTAAAATCAAACCTTTGTGAAATTTTATGATGGACAAAATTAGAAACTCTCTAAAAATACACAAAATCATAGACCAATGTATTGTAAAGAGAAATCATTTTCCCTCTGAGATTACAAATTCAAAAAGGTGACTGAGACAGAATATAATTACTTGCATTTGAATCAAACAAGGCACTCAGGTATGAAGTGGCAACTTCATGGAAATTGTCATGAAATCTGTTATGATCACAGAGGCTTAGATATTCCTTCACATTTATTTAAAATATCCTCTACCAGTAGTGCTGGGAATCAATTATTAGAAGCTTAACACACTTATTTGCTTCATATGATATACTTTCACATATCTTCCAGCATGGGAAAAGTGGAGAATTTCATTAACTAATTATATTAGTTAACAGAATAACAGGATAGTGAATAACAGGGATGGTTTTTATCACTGCCAGGTCTTTCTCAAGTACAATGACCCTTCCTTTCTGATCGTCATTCCTCTAGAGGATGTTGATGCTCCCTTGATTATAATCAATAGATGTATTCACCGAGAGGTCCAAAGAAACTTAGCAGAGTTTTAAACATTGTGTCTTTTGTAGGTAATATGCAGGCAGTTGTGAATTAGGAGCCCTACAATTAGCAATATGAATATATAATGTGATTAATCATATGAAAATCATGAAGTGAATGCTAAGCTGGGGATAACCTATAGATATTGGATGACTCACTAGGAAACTGACAGAGGGATAGAGAAACCTCTGGTTCTGATACCTCTCAGATCTGTGACCTCCAAGTTCATATCTTATTATCTCTTTTGCCTCAGGACTAGCCCCATAGGACTCTAATTTTTCTTTCTTTTTTTTTTTTTTGTACTGGGGATTAAACCCAGTGGCACTCTACCACTGACCTACATCCCCAGTCCTAATTAATTAATTAATTAATGTATTTATTTTTTAATTAATTAATTTATTTGTCCTAATTTGTTATAAATGACAGCAGAATGCATTTCAGTTTGGACTTTGATTCTTAAGAACTCTCATCATCATCAGTTGTCTTCACCAATATCCAGTTATTCTAAGTTTGGGGAAAATTCCCTCTTTCAATTCACCTACACTCAGTGACTTGTTTCTAACCTGTAGGATACAGTGAAAAATCATAGTTTGTGTATAGAAGTAGAAGACATTGTCGTCTCTCTTGGATATCTTGCTAGGGAGGAACCTACCTGCTATGTTGTTTGAATGCTCAGGTGGTTCTATAGAGAGGTCTATGTAACCAGAAATGGGGGCCTCCTACCAATATCCATGTGAATCTGTCATTATGAATCCAGAAATGTCTTCTCCTTCAGTCAGACCTTCGGATGATTCGAGCCCAACAAAATCTTGACTGCATTCTCATGAAAGGTCCTAATTTAGAATCACACAGCTAAGCTGCTTCTGAATTTTTGACACTCAGAAATTATATGAAATAATAAATGTTTGTTATTTCAGTCTTCTAATATTTTTGGGATAATTTTTGCATTGAGATAGATAACTAATTCACCTTGTCTCAGAGATTGTCCCTGAGATGCTTTAATGTTGTGAAGCCCTCTTGTTACAGAGAAGGTGTATTAAAACTGGATGCAAAATAGATCCATGTGGTCTAAGCCTAGCTGAAAGTGGGTTCAACAGGTTCATGGACAAACCGGGGATGATTTCTCTAATACCTATGTGCTTAAAAAGATGGGAATATTTAGCAGCTGATGGAATCCTTATATTGATTTATTGACTTTTGGAAAAAAAAGCCATTAGAAACTGCGCCTACCATGCAAGATAGTAAATCCAAAGCATATTAGGTAGAATGGTAGAGACAAGGACCACTTTAAAATATTAAATAAAACCACTGCTATTGTCCCAGATGGACCATAGGAAAAAATGGTACACTTCTGAAAACTTGAAAAAATAGTAACCCCAATTTCAGAAGTGATACTTTTCTTAGAGTAAATGATATAGTTTCTGGCACATATGGAGTAAGATGATTGATCTGATAAGAGTATGTCCTTCAATTACAATCAAGAATGAGGATGAGAAGCAGCTCACATCCACTTGGGATGACCCAAAACAGACATTCATGACTTTGCACTAGAGATATATTGTCAACATCTATAATGTGTGGTGTCTCTATAGAGAGTCCCTACAGGAGAATTGCATTATGGACCTCTAGTATTGTGGAGTAAGGTCATCCTACATGTAACAAGGGATTATTATTTTTTTTCCATTCAAAGTTAGTTCCTAATTAAAGCATTGAAAAAGACTTCCATTTCTTCTCTAACAACAAAAGCAAGTCATATAAACTACTATAAAAATCAGTCTTTCAGGATTCTTCAAAGAACTCACAATGTTCAGATATCTAAATGAATGAAACTATAGAAAGAATTTAACCCTTTTTAGGAAAAAAAATCTATGCCTGCTATCATCCCTAAGCATATGTGCGAAAGGGGTAGGAAGAAATAGCCAAACTTTTGATGGGTATATGTAGATAACAGTGATTATATTTCTGAGAATCACAGTCACAGAGCAAGTTCACATATAGCTACAAATTCTCTTTTATGGAACATTCACTGAATGCAGAGCAATACTGTGTAAATATTAGGGACAGGAAAAGAAAGTCAAAGGAACATCCCCAAGGTTCATAGAATTCTTCTTTTCTAAAAAAATTTTGTTTGTTTGATACCATGGATTGATGCTTAAGGGTCACTTAAGTACTGAGCCACATTTCCAGATTTTTAAATGTTTTTTTATTTAGAGACAGGGTCTCGCTGAGTTGCTTAGGGATCTGCTCAATTGCTGAGGCTGGCTTTGATCCTCCTGCCTCTGCCTCCTAAACTGCTGGGATTATATACATGTGCCACCGTGCTTGGCCTAGACTCCTTCTCAAGAACAAAACAGCAGGCCACTAAAGGCTGAGGGCAGAACAGCAGAACTTGAAGAGATAATCCTGAAGTGGATGTAGTCTTCACTGAGGACAAGGATGGTGGAAAACTGGGGCCTGGGAAGGAAGGCATAGTTAGAAAGCAAAAAAAAAAAAAAAAAAAAAATTCTTCAGCAATCCATAAGGCTGACAGTTGCACTGTAGAGAGAGATCGTTAGCATCTTCCTATGCTAAAGACCTGATCTCACCATCAAAATATGTGAATCCAATGGTGAATTGGATCCAGCTAAAGCTTCCATAAAGCCAAGACAGACTGCACAACTAGTGGCCTGTATGAGGAAGGAGTATGCTATTGCTAGGGTAATTTTATCTACATTCACTCCTGCTGTTCATTTTAGATACATTATTTGGCATGCAAAATTAGAGATTAAATGAAAACCTAAAAATCTGTAGCTCTAATTACAACTTCTGTGCCAGGATATATTTCAGAATGTCAAGAGGCAGAATCATGTCACCACTAGTCGAGAGAAGGTTGTGTTAGTTGAAGCCGACACACAGAGCTCACACTTGTTGAAATTAGCTGATAAGGTCTTTAAAATGATAAGGTGGGCAAGGTGGCACATGCCTATAATCCCAGAGGCTCTGGAGGTCGAGGCAGGAGGATTGCAAGTTCAAAGCCAGCCTAGACAAAAGTGAGGTGCTAGGGTCTCACTGAGTTGCTTATCTCTAAATAAAACATGAAATAGGGCTGGGGATGTGGCTCAGTGATTGAGTGCTCCTGAGTTCAATACCAGGTGCCCCCCGCCCCCCAAACAAAGAACTATGATAAACATACTAATTTAAAGTTAAAAGTAGCAAGATTGTTTGAGAATATGGTCACAAAATTCTTTGACACATTTCATTGAGAGGTTATGTCTATTTTACCTCCTGTGAATCTGGACAGGCCTTTTATCTGCTTCAGATGATAGCGTAAGGGAGGAGTGATTCTATGTGACTACTGAGGTTATATCTGCAAAAGCCATGCAGCTTCTTTCTGGTTCTCTTGGACCAGATAACAAGCTTGACTTCCCTCAAACTCCTATCCTAAAGAGGACACACATAGGTACTCAGGCCGATAGCCCCAGCTGACCTTGCAAGGGATACCCACTAACTGTGGGTTGAGACTTCTTGATGTCCAGTTCAGTTAAACCTTCAGATGAATTCAGCCCCAGTTAATATCTTACTGTGACTACATGAGAAACCAAAAGGCTGATCATTTCCTGAATTACCACAAAATCATGAGCAAATTAGAATAGTTATTTTCAGCTGGTAAATATGTGAGTAATTTGTCATGCAGCAACAGTATCCAGGACAGGTAAAGAAGAGTTGTGAACAGATGGAGAATTTGAGCAGAGAAATTGAATCTGTAGGAAAGAACTAGGTGGAAATTTTAGAAATAAAAAATATCAGACACGAAAATTCATTTGACGAATTTGGGGACCGAGAAATGGAAAATGAGACGTGAAAAATGAGAGAATCGATTTACTTGAAGATAGATTAATAGAAATTGTCCAAAGAAAGAAAAAAAATATTTCATGAGGTACGTGTTCTACATCATTCCTCAGACTTCCCCAGGAAGATTAAGCTCTAGTAGCCCTAGAGAATAATTTGCTTGATAATTTACGTCTTTTATGAGTTCCTTCTCACTTTTCTACCTTTCATTAAATTATTTTTACTTGATTTTTTTTTGTCCCAGAATCTGTGTTTAAGGAAAGTAAGCTCTATATGAGTATTTCTCATATACAGTATGCAAAAATCCTAGGAAATTAGTTCTATTATTAAATCCTCTTGTAACTTTTCACATCTGAGGAAATAGAATATCACCGATATAATACAATTTGGCCAAGGTCATCTAGCTAGGAAATATCTGAAGACACTGCACCTCACTATGTTCCATGATAGCTTTCAATATGCAGTGCCATATTCTTTACAGAGTGCTCCTGATATGTGCTCTCATTTGCCTTTAAAAGAAATCAGTGGAGTTAGAAAAAAAAAAAAAACAACCTGTTTTCTGTTCAGATTTTTTTTTTAAAAGAAGTAAATGGCCCAACAACCATATGAAAAAATGTTCAACATCTTTAGCCATTAGGGACAAGCATATCAAAACTACTCTGTGGTTTTGAAATCTTACTCCAGTTGGAATGACAAGCATCAAGATTACAAATAACAATAAATGCTGGTGAGGATGCTGGGGAAAAGGAACTCTTACTACATTGCTGGAGGGAATGTAAATTAGTATAGCCACTATGGAAAGCAGTATGAACTTTGCTTCAAAATCTAAAAATAGATCTACCATATGATTCAGCTATACCACTCCTTGATATTTATCCAAAAGAACTGAAGTCAGCATGTTTCAGAGATGCACACATACCTATATTTGTTACAGCACAATTCACAATTGCTAAGTCATCAAATCAGTCTAGGTACCTAACAACAAATGAATGGTTAAAGAAAATGTGGTATATATACACAATGGCATTTTATTTGGCCATAAAGAAGAAGAAAATTATGTAATTCACAGGAAAATAGATGAAATTAGAGAACATAGTTTTGAGTGAAATAAGTCAGACTCAGAAAGAAACACATTGTGTGTTTTTTCTCATATGTGAAACTAGAAGGAAAAAAAATAGAGACAAAAAGGGATTCCATGAAATCAGGAGGGGAGACCAGCAGGGAGCAGGAGGAGGGAAAAGGGGATGGTGAAGGAGGTATTGAGGAGTGAAACTGATCAAATTGTTTTTATATCTACAAAACTATGCCACAATGAAACCCATCATTCTGCATTAATATGCATGAATAAAAAATTAAATGAAAACATTTGGACACATTTAAAAGGTCATTTATAAGCGGAAAGGTAGATACAGATGGTAGTATTCTCAAATTAGAAACTCATGTTGGAAACACAAGAGTTTATCATTGTATTAAATAATTAAAGTCCATGAAAAGTTAAAAAAAAAAAAAAGCTAGTGTGGTGGTGCACGCCTGTAATCCCAGAGGCTCTAGAGGCTGATGCAGAAGGATCACAAAATCCAATCCAGCTTCAGCAATTTAGTAAGGCCCTAAGCAACTTCGTGAGAAACTTTTTTTTGGGGGGGAGGGGGTGTTAAATAAAAAAATAAAAAGGCTGGGGACTTTGCTGGGTGTTAAAGCAAGCAACTCTGGGTTCAATCCCCAGTACAAAAAAAAAAAAAAAAGACATCTAAACAAACAGTTCAGCCAGCCTCAGTAATTTAGATAGTCACTGTCTCAAAAAAAAAAAAAAAAAAAAAAGTACCAGAGATGTGGCTCTGTTGTTAAATGTCCCTGGGTTCAATCTCTGGGAAAAAAAAATAAAACTAAAAAAAATAAAATAAAATAAAATAAAATTAAAATTAAAAAAAATAGTTATCTAATAATCTCTGGGCAATGTCATGACCACAGGTGGGTCTTGTGAGTTCTTTTCTAATTCCTAGTCTCTTCTACCGTGTAGTACGGATACAATTAAATCCACATCATACCATGACAATTGAAATGATCTCCTCCAAATACTTTCTAAGTTGAAATACAAGTGATAACCTGATATTCTTTTTAAAATCTAAAATATTGAAAACATATTGTCCAATTTTTTTTTTAAGTTTAAGATTTTTAGAAAATTCTCTTAGCATTGCTTACATTTCAGCTACTTTCAAATATGACCAAGTCCTCTGGATTTTTATGTTAGAAAGCAAATAAAAGCCTCAGCAAAAGCGAGGCTCTAAGCAATTCAGAGAGACCCTGTCTCTAAATAAAAATATGAAATAGGGCTGGGGATGTGGCTCAGTGGTCGAGTGCCCCTGAGTTCAATCCCTGGTACCACCTACCTCTTCCCTGCCCCCCCAAAAAGCAAATAAAGTGTCAGAGATGCTGATTGTGTGAAGAGATGATGTGTGCTGTGTCCAGGTCCATAGACACTGAGGCCAGATTTCCTGAGTTGGCAAAGTGGTCTAACCAGTCTCTCCTGGGAGAATGAGTGGGATTCAGAGCAGAATTTACATCACTGGATTTTGTGTATATTGGGAAAATTAAAATAGGTGTAAAGCATCTAGAATGATTTTTAATTATAGTTGATCTTTTGTGTCTCCTCTTGTTGAACTTTCCACTTCTCAGAAATGGAATTGTGAAAAAGCCCCTTTTTAGCAACCAACTCTTGGTTTTATATCTTGTCTGAACAAATTTAAAGAGGAATGTTTTCTTCTCTAACTTGTTTTATAAACACAGCATAAAGATTTACAGTGGAACTTGAATCAGACTCTAGAAAGGACGTGAACTGTAGGGCCAGGAAATGTGGGATACCATTGGGTGAGAAGATGGTGGCAATCAGCAGTTAGATAGTGGGGTAAGCTGCGCTTGTGGGTACAGATTTCTCTAAGCAAAAACAAGATCAGAAAAAAAAAATGCACTCATGGGCTCTGAGCAGAAAGAAGCAAAGAGGTCTGTCTGATGAAAACTATTTTCATTATACTCCTACCATGGAGCCAGGAATATTCACAATTGTGTGACAGCTACCTAAAATGAATGTGGACAAGGTCTAGGGAGGGCAAAAATGAAAAAAATTGAGTATTGCTGGTGAGATTGTGGAAGACTATTTTTCTTGGGACTCTTCTAATGTGCCTTAATGTGTCACATATAATTCTAATAGTCAAGGCTACAAAGAATATTTAAGATAAAATTGGGTTTAATTATAAGCTTAATTCCTTTACCTTAAAGAGGAATACATAGTACAATTAATCTAATGTAAATGATCACAGAGTCACCAATCCCTCAGCCTCCCTTCAAGTGAAAAGTTTTAAATGTTCACAAAAATATATTGGATTTTACTATTTTAAAAGTAATCTCTAATGTTATCCAGACACGGGTCGGTCATTAAGTCTTATCATAATGGAAGAGGTGGGGGTATGCATATATATTAGTATTAAGGCAAGGCTCATGAATAAAAGAATTTGTTAAGTCAGTTTATTAAAAAAATTACTTTCAGGGATGCCCAGCATCTTTTATATTTTAAAAATGTTTACATAAATAAACATGGAAAACTTGTTTTAAAGTGTGAATACATTTGTTTAAAATCATTGTAGAGTTTTTTGTTTGTTTGTTTGTTTTGGGTTTTTTTTTTTTTTTTTTTTTGATACTGGAAATTGAACTCAGGAACACTCAACGACTGAGCCACATCCCCAGTCCTGTTTTGTATTTTATTTAGAGACAGGGTCTCACTGAGTTGCTTAGCACCTTGCTGTTACTGAGTCTGGCTTTGAACTCAGGATCCTCCTGCCCCAGCCTCTCAAGCTGCTGGGATTACAGGTATGCTCCACTATGCCCATCTATTGTAGAGATTTGTTAGTACTGTATTTGACAAAGAACCTCAAAAGATTAAGTTTTTAAAAGATTCCCAAATGAATAGGGCAAATGCATGATGAGTTTTTGAAGTCACTAATTTTTTAAAAAATAAAATGACAAGTAAATTAGGTGTTTAGTCTTAATAATATATCATGGGGAATTATTAACTATACCTGTGGAGTTTAATAAGCAAGAGTCAAAGAGATGATTATAAAATATTTATTTTGACAGGCACTGATTAGCATATACAGACCATGAAGTATTCAGGAGAGCACAAGGAACACAGTGAGGGCAACCTATGATGTTCCTGAAGTTATTCAGGACATATATGTTATAAACACTGTGTTTGGTAGAATTTATGCATAGCTCTTTAAGAGAGATTAAAAAAATACAATATTTTTAAAAGTTTCTTTCTTTTTCTAATTTGTTTTTTTACATATACATGACAGCAGTAGAGTATATTTTGACACATTATACATACATGGAGTATAACTTATTCTAACTAGGATCCATTTTTGCGGTTGTACATGATGTGGAGTTTCACTGGTCATGTATTCATATATGAGCATAGGAGTGTTATGTCTGATTCATTCTACCTTCTTCCCTATTCCCACCTGCCCTCCTTTCCCAACATTCCCCTTTGTCTAATTGAATTAACTTCTATTCTTCCCCTTCCCACTCTCCCTTGATGTGGGTTAGTATCCACATATAATAGAGAACATTTGGCCTTTGGTTTTGGGGGATTGGCTTATCTCATGATAAGCATGATATTCTCCAGTTCCATCCATTTACCAGCAAATGTCATAATTTCATTCTTCTTTATGGTTTAGCAATATTCCATTGTGTATATATGCCACATTTTCTTTATCCATTCAAGTGTTCAAGGACAGCTAGATTGGTTCTGTAGCTTAGCTATTGTGAATTGATCTGCTATAAACATTGATGCAGCTGTGTCATGGTAGTATGTTGATTTTAAGTCCTGGGGGTATAAACTGAGAAGTGGAATAACTGGGTCATATAGGGGTTCCAAGTTTTCTAAGGAATCTCCATAGTGCTTTCCATAGGGGATGCACCAATTTGCAATCCCACCAGCAATATATGAGTGAACCTTTTCCCCTACATATTGACAGCATTTATTGTTACTTGTATTCTTTATAACTGCTAACTTAAAGAGTCATTTCAGAAATGTGTTTCTTCTATACTATTTAAATAGTGTTTATATTTTAATCATTTTGTTAATATTAAGGCTTATCTTTCTGTTTACATGGTTCAACCTGTTTGTCACTTCTTTTAGAGACCTAAAACATTTGGGAGAACACTATGGAGATGTTGATTATTTAATAAACGAAGGCATGAGAAAATCTAAATCCATCCAAACTATTTTCATGACTGAATCCATTGGTAACTGGAAAGAAAAAGTTCATGCATTGTAATTTCTATTTACCAACTATATGCATTTGATGAAAGGACAAGAGGTATCCTCATTTAAAAGAAAATATTGCAAGACATCTTTTAGATAACCACATCCTAACCATTTTCTCAACTCTAATTCTAAAGCACACCTTCGCAATTCTAATATGGTCCATGGGAAAGAAAGCACCAGCGATAGCAACACTTCCAAGTCTCCTTTCCTAGCTCAAAATAGATTCAAATTATTTCACAGATTCAAATCATCAAGGTCTCTAAATAGCTTAGAAGGGATGGAACTCTTTACTGTCAATTCCAGGAGTTTCCTCCAGCCATCCCCAGGGAAACTGATGTCTGCTTAGAGTATCCTATTGATCGTCAGAAGCATTTCTTTAAAAATAAAATCTTTTGTTTCATCCCTCGGACAGAAAAAGAAGTTATCTCTGATGTATACAAAAGAACATTTGAGTAGTCAGATTCCTTTATTGTAACTGCTTTTGCCCCCACATCCTAGGGATAGGAAAGTTCATAATTGTTAAACTTGCCACAAGCAACTTCACAGGTCATGCCCTAGCATACCACTCAAATTATCATGCAAACAGCTCCCTTGGCATATGCCGTGTAACCACTGGGTTAATCCATGTTATTGACTTAGTTAAAATAAGACAAAGACAAACAGCAAATAACAATTTTTAAAAAGTTGCCTCTGGGTGGGCTGTAGGAATATAGGGAACTTTGTCAATAAAATGCTCTCTAGGAATTCTTAAGATCCTTGGCAGTCACAAGTCTCAGTTTTGTTGCTCTGTCATCAGAAATTATATTAACTTATTTTAATTAAAAAATTAAAAAAAATTATTGGTGTTATCTAAAGAGAATAAACAAACATAAAGAAGATAATAACTTATTTACCTTCCACTCAAAAGTCATAAAAGTAGGAGTAATTTACACTAGAGTGCAAGGTATTTATGTAAAACTAGCATTTTCTTAATCAGTGGCAGGTGTTATTACCAATGCCCCATAAGCATTATCTTAACTTGTACCCACATATCTTTCTCTTAGTAAAAATAACTTAGGCTCAATTTATAGATCAAGAACTGGAACGGAAGCCATTTGGTAATTTGGTGGATCCTACACAGGTAATAAGTGACAGGACTGGATTTAAACCCACATGACATAAATCTGAGGTCCCTTGACAGTTATGGTCCTAAAAAGGGATTTAATTAAAAATACATGATACCAACTGTGGTTGTAAAATATCATGTTTTTGATAGAAGGCTTGAACTTGCTTGTATGAGGCCATAAGAGCATCTTACATTCCTGTCACTAAAGGAAGAGTAGATGACAGAGAGCTTTATAACTTTATAACTAAAATTGCCTCAGTCTCTGCCATTGCAGACTACCCCCAAATCTCCATTTTGTGTTGAGGCTCATATAATTATTCAGGAAAATAAGAATTGAAAAGTAATTAAGACCATTCCTCTACCTGAAACTTGAGTATCCATAGAGGAACACTGTAAATGTCATCTTGGCTTTTTGTGAATCTATGACAGAAAGGTCTACATTTTTAAAGCAAACAGGAGAAGAAAAGTGCTGAGACTATCCGTGAGATGTTCATCCATCATACTATGGGCCTCATATGCTAGCTTTCCTTATGACCAGGACCCAAAATACAAGGACAACATTATTAAGGAGCCCATCACACCAAATCCAGGAATCTTTGCTCAGTGAGATAAATTTCATAAGTAAAATCAATGAGCTAACGGGAATATGGCTACCATAATGTATTTGAACGATTACTCAAAACTACTGTTTGTGGGAATTGTCTCTGATTTATTTTTAAACCTTAGCCTCTGACATTAAAGAGTCAAGAAGATGAGGGAAGATTTTACCAAAGGTAAAACCACCTCGAGAGAACATTCCATTCAACATTTGTTACAACAAAGCCCAGCATCTGTCAAATAGTTTTCATCTCTGGGCTTTGAGGAATCTTAATTATAAACGTGGTGGTAAAAGCTGGGCATTATGGCGTACTCAGAGGCCATCAGAAGATGCCTTGATGGCAAGGTGTCTTTTGTCATCCTCCTGCAACAGTCTGTCATACTAGATGGAAGTCAGTTCTGTAAATTAGCAATTGGAAACACACATTGGACATTTCTCTCTTCAAAGCGTTCCTTTCAAGTTTGTCTCAGTAGGACTATGTGTCTTTCAAGAGGATAAGGTAGGTTTTTATGGGGGGTGGGATGGGGAAGTACCAGTGGATTGAACTCAGGGACACTCGACCATTGAGCCACATCCCCAGCCCTATTTTGTATTTTATTTAGAGACAAGGTATCATTGAGTTGCTTCATACTTCAAGGAGTTTTATATTTTTAACTGAAAATTATGCTTTACATTTTTGGATTGACTTTGAGTTTACTTCCTATCAGGATAGATGCAAAAGCCTCCTGAGAAGAAATTGGCTTAAGCCAGTGGTATCAGGGTCCACAATAATGACATATGACATGGATTTCTGGAGAATATTCAGAACCTTCATAGCATGTAGTGGGGAAGGGGTGAGGGAGAACATCAAGGAGTAATTTATTCCAACTTTAGCCATTGCACTAATACTCCTAGAGATCAAAGTATGATTTTCTTTTGCCCAAAAACTGAGTTTTGCAAGTTGGGGGCTGTTTCCTTGGTGACGTATGGCAGGGCTTCAGTAGCAACCAAAGCTGCTTGATAAACAGTGTACAGCATATAATATCTGCTACTGAAATGTTGGGGGTCAATATTTTAGTCATAGTACAAATAATACAAATATGTATAAACTAATAACTGAAATACAAAATACTTATGCCTAAGGAGAGCCACTTCGAGCTGGGCCATGAGAGCCAACAGAGGGAATATGTCTGTCTGTCTCTGCATTTGTGTTAATGCCATTGAAATGTTTTAGACGTAACATCTGAAGGAAAAGAGGAATTTGATGAGGAATTCAAGCAATAACACCCTGTGATCACTAAAGCTAATATTTAAAAATTGTTGATATTGTAGACATAGAGGATCAGAGGGAAAAATCCCTAATTGATAGATATTTATTTACTCTTTAGTCATAAAAATAATTGCTCAGTAGATCTTTATAGCCGTATTCTTCTGCTATCTGGTCCTACTGTTACCTCGGGATTCATTCTCTATCTCTGTGTCCTGAAACTTTCCTCTTTTATCAGGGGGATTTCAGGGGATAACAGATTTATGCCCACAACACTAAATATCAAAGTCAATTTTATTATCACTGCTGATTTGACCCTGGCTACTTAGTTCTAATACCCAGATTTCTGCATTGTTCTTAGATTTTTATCTAACTACAGTTACAACAGGTTCTTGTTTTACTTCCAATTGCTTGCATCTTTAATTTAAAAAATTCTCCATTTCCTAGCTCTTAAAAGATAGGTTCCATGCATTTTACTTTCTGATTGCCCTTTCCCCCCCTTTTCCAGGTTCTATAGCTACGTCTTTCTCTCTGCTATCTCATCTCTCCTCTATGCCTGGTATAGTGTGGGTCTTAATTGTTCCCCATGTGCCAGAAGTTGATTTCCAGCCTGTGGTTCTGTCAGAGGTGAGGGAACCTTTAAGAGTTAGGGCCTAGTGAGAGGAAGTTAGGTCAATGGGGCATGCCATGCCTTTGAAGGGGATCTGATCTTGATCCCTCCTTTCCTCTTTCTATCAGCTTCCCCCTCCCACGTGGCAAGCAGTTTTGCTCTGACATGCCTTCCCTGCCATGATGTTCTGCCTTAGCACAGGCTCAAAGTAATGGCACCAACTGACAATGGATTGAAATCTGTGAAACCATGAACTAAAATTAGTCTTTCCTCCTTTTAACTTGACTATCTCAGGTATTTTGACACAGCAACAGAAAGTACACTGACATAGTACCCATAAATTTTGCCTCAATTCTGCTATTAAAATATCCTGTCACTATCTCTGTGAATGTATAATATATATGTATAATGTATTATGTATATTGGTATATTCCTAGTGATGACCCAGATCCTAGCACATAATAGACTTTCAATAAACTTTTTTTCCAAGGGAACTTGTCACACATTGAATCATTTACAATGGTATTCTGTCTGAGACCAGGGAATTGTCTTGTTTCAGATAAAGTAATGATATAGGAGACAGAAATTTATATCTGAACTGGCTAAGATGAAGAAATCAATATAATAACAAGGTGAAAAAGGAAAGATTTTCAAGATGCTCAAATCACACCCACAAAAGAACTATTTCTATACACACTGTTCTAGTGTCTTCACTCATTATATAGCCAGGGGAATGGTATAATTAATTTCATTTAGTGGAGCCGACTGGGAGGGGTGGGTCTTTCTAGAACCCATCATGAAGACTTCAGTGGGCAGGAGGTAGAGAAGTATACGGAAAAAGTAATTAGAACTTGATGGTAAGAAATTCCAGTCTATTAATTATAGTTGTGGTAACAACAGTCTTTTTCATTGGCTACTGTGGCTTGTAATGTCTTCTAGGTGCTGGACGCATGGCATACCTTATCTCTATTCCCTGCAACAAGTCTGAAAGTGCTAACGATTTACTCTATAAGGAGGAAACTGAAACTTAAAAAGTTGGTGAAAACCACAGAGTTAAGAATCAGGAATAGAGTTTGAATACTTATCTTCTGAATTCCAAAACCTAGAGTTTTCCTCCACTACACCGACCTTCCCTATTGAAACGCACAGACCGAAGTGTGCAATGACTGACGATACATTTATTTCATCAAGTTCTAGTAGAATTGGGTGAAGAAAAATAATTGAAATGGCAACCCTACTCCTTAGGTATCTTCTTAGATTAAAATAATGAGTCTACTACATAATGAATAGTATGGTGTCTTGGTTTTGGGACTAGACCTTGGAGCCATGCTCCCTAGGTTCAGAGAATGACTTGTTCATTTGCTGGTTGTGACATCATGGTTAGGTTCTTTAACTTCTTTGATATTTGATTTCCCCATTTTTAAAGTGGGTCTATTCATAATGTGTACCTCTTTGGATTGTTAATAAAGAGCACTGGAGAGGTAGTAAGAACTACACAACACTTTATTTTTTACAGAACAGTTTATTAAATAAATATGATGAATGTTGTGGTCAGTCACAGTATTGGGTGTTTTATCTTTGATTTATTTTCTCTAGGTCAGGATTTTTCCTTTGACAGTATTTTCTTTAGGGGTTGGATTATGCTTTGTTGGGAGGTCTGCTGTGCGTTGTAGGATGTTTAGCAGCATCCCCGGCCTCTACCGCTAGAGGTCAGTAACACTTCCCCGGTGGGGATAACTAAAAGTGTCTCTTGACTGCCAAATTTCCCCTTGGGCAGGAGGGAGGGAGGGCAAAATTGCACTCTTTGAGATGCATCTTCATAGGTATAAGAATTGGTGGTCCAGAGATCTTGGATTTATGCACAATTACTAGTGGTTTCGCGATTATAAATGGGGGCTAATTGCTATATGTCATTACAAAATACACACATCCGAAAAGCGTTAGAAAAGTTCTCGAAGGAGTGAAATATGGTTATCATCTTGCTGTAAGGTCTACTTTGTTTCGCTCACGCGTTTCGGAACGTCATAGTTCTCTGTTCAGTCCACTCTAGCTTTTCATTTCTACTCGGTGCGGTGCCCTTCTCCGTGTAGCAACGCTGTCTACCAGCAGGTGGTATACATGAATAATAGGATCTCTATGTCCTCTCTTCCCTCCTGGGCGTCATCTGATCACCTCTCTCGCACTGCTGTGCCATAGTTTAGATGCTGAGAGTTCTATAAGGATATTCTGTATCTTTCCTCTAACTTGGAAAAAAAAAATGTCATGAAACAGGATCTTGCCTCTATCATTCTGAAGTTTGCTTAATACGCTTTATATTTTGCAGCAGACATCATGTATAATCTACTACATATCTACAGGCATTACCTGTAAGCAGAATATTAGAGGCATTTGCTAGGCTGGATATTCAGAGTTGGGCTACGTTGAGCACCCAGATTCTTTCACTTTCCTTTGCTGACCACTAATTACTGTATTTCACAATTCCATGTTACAATGTGGGAATTGGCTCAAGAAGATAATAAAATAAACCTGAACAGCAGACTGTATTTTAAATGCCCACAAAAGCTGTGTCACCTCTGGTCACACGACAGTCATATTTTTGATGCATGCAAATTCTATGAATGAATCATATCAGATGGAAATAAATTAATATTTTAATATGCCACAGGGTATTTAAAGGTACACTTTCATTATAAAAGCTTTCAAATTTCACAAGATGCATATTAGATACTATTATGATTTTTGTTATGAAATTTAAATATATTACAATCTTATTCCTTCTCATTTGGTAAACTGTCTGAGTCTACCAATTCTCCTTCTCTGAATTTTACATCCTGATTCTTAATTCAGCATAGGGGGAGCCCTTTCCCCACTATAATATTGTCAAAATAGTTTAGACTCGCTTTTAGAATTGGATAAAGGAAAACTTTAGAAATAATATAGTGATTTCTGAACCTCTACAGGGCAGAATTCAAAGCAAAAATTTTCTGAGGAAATTAATTAGAGAACTCACAACCAAAGAAAAGCTGAAGGATTGGATACTAAGTTAATTTATACATCTGACATCTTGGAAAGCTTTGACTGTTTCACTTCCCATAAAACATAGTAGTCTGTAATTGGTTATAAAATCAGGTTGAGCCAGTCATTTCTTCCACCTTCACAATCCATATCTGGCCTTGTAGACCAATCAATATTGCAGTGATCAGTATTGATTTTGCAGAGAGTTGGTATGGCAGGTTATACTGTGCCTTGGTTTGATCAATTCTTAGGTATAGCTTCAGTTTTAAAGTTCTGTTCCTCATGAAATTATGATCAAACACACTATACCTAATAGAACTTTGATAGCTTAGTAGTAGATTGCCCTTAATCAATAAAATAAAGTGAGGTTTTATTACTCAATCTGTACCAGATCCTTTCCAACATCTTTCTATTTTAAGAAACTATTACTACTAGAAGTTTGGAAAGTACATTTTCATATTTTAAGTTTTTCCATTACTAGAGATTTGAGCTCTATTCATCTGTCTTTTGAACTTTAGTAGTCTGTCTGTCTACCTATCTTCACATCTATCATCATTCATTTTTCAGTCATCATATTTTGCCATATTGCTTTGATTCTTTTTCTTCATTCATTCTCTCTAGAAGTCAATCCTTATGTTTCCTTGCAAGTTTTAATTTTTTTATTACAAATGTTGTTATTCTGTTTTATAAAAAAATGATCTCATATTCTTTTCCCCTCAACCTCAATGTTTTTCATTCAGTTTAAATTCTGTGAGATTTATCCATGTTGATGCAATTCTTACACAGATGATTACAGTAACAATTATTTATCCAGCCTTTATCTAAAAGGCATGCAGGTGTTTGCATTTCGTTTGTACTATCAACAATGCTGCAATGATTATTTGTGCACATAACCTCATGTGCATGTGTGTGAGAGGGTTTCTGACAGCAGATTATAGGAAATGCATCTTCAAATTTGTCAGATATCCTCAAATTGTTCTCCAATGAATACCTTCTCCAGATATTTGTAAGAGAATTCTCATTATTTCATAATCTCTTCAACACTTGATATTACTAGACTTTCTTTATTTGCCAGTCTAGGGATATTTGGTGATATCTTATTCTGATTTATTTTATATTTATTCTATGACTAGCATGTTTTTCTGTGCTTATTTGCCATTGGGTTTTATTTATTTTTTTGAAGTTTTTATTATTTATTTTTTAGCAGGTTTTTGTCTTTGGTTGCTTAAACTTGTTCTTACTGACTTACAGAATATGTCTTTCTCCCTTTGTAACTACTCCAGTCCTCCAATTGTATTTTGTTATGTGTCATATTACTCATGTTACTTGTATGTGCCTTAATATTTTACACAAATATATTTAAAATATATTTTCCTCACAGGAATAACTTTTATTCAGTATTAAATAAAATACTGCATTTCTGCATAAATATTCATATGATACATAAAAATATAAGAAAATTAAGATCTGTACAAATCTCATCATCCCTTAATAACCACCCTTAAAATTTTAGTGTGTTTTAAATGAATCTATTGGGCATTCACCTACACCCCAGTCATATAATTTTATATACAATTGGATTTATCTTAGATAATTTTCACATCATCCCCATTTCTATCTTCTATATAAGAAAATTTCAATATTTTTCTCCATGCTAAAATAACCACATAAGTCTTTTTTCATTAAATTGTATTAAGGATAATATTTTATTACATCATTGTTATATGTTAATCATTTTATATATAATATTTTCTTCATTATAGAGTTACACCTACAATAAAATTCATTCATTGTTAGGGTTCGGTGAGTAGTGACAAATGTAATAACTGTGTAACAATCATGATTTAGAATATTTACTTTACATCAAAATATTACCTGTGTCCTGTTGCAGACATTTCTCTAATGAGTCAAAGTACCTTATTTTAGTTTTAATTTGTATTCTCTTGATGAATAATGATTTTGAACATCTTTTCATGTACTTTTTAGACAATTCTTCCTTTGTAAAGAGTCAATTAAAAATCTTTTATTCAATCTGGGCACTGTGGTGCATGCCTATAATCCAGCAACTCATGGGGCAGAGGCAGGAGGATTGCAAGTTTGAGGCTAGGCTGGGCAACTTAGTGAAACCCTTTCTCAAAATAAAAAAAATTAAAAGGGTTGGGGATAAAGTCAGTAGTAGAGAGCCCCTAGGTTCAATTCCAAGAATCAAAACAAAACAAAACAAAACAAAAAAACCCTTTTACTCAATTTTAAATGGAGTTGTTTGCCTTTTTATTATTAGAGTTGTATATTCTGCACTCAAGTTCATGGTCCAACAGAATATGTATTGAGAATATTTCTTTGAATATAATGGGATTGCGTTTTCATTTTCTTAGTAGTGTCTTTCAAGATCAGAAGTTAACAATTTTTATGGAGTTCAGTCCATCATTTTCTTCATGATTTATGCTTTTCATATTCTGTGTATGAATAGCCATGAAGAATTTCTCCTGTTTCCTTCTAAAAATGTTTTACTGTGAGATTTTACATTTAGGTTAGCAAACAATTTTGAATTAACCTCCCAAGCACAATGTGTGAGTTAAATGTTGATATTTATTTTTTCAATATTTTTCTTTAGTTGTAGATGAACACAATGACTTTATTTTATCTATCTATCTATCTATCTATCTATCTATCATCTATTTATTTATGTGGTGCTTAGGATCGAACCCAGTGCCTCACACGTGCAAGTCAGGTGCTCTACTACTAAGTTCCAACCACAGCCCTGAGATTTATTTTTTATATAGGTATACATTATAATTTATTGAAAATGTTTATTTCCTTCACTGAATTCCCTTGATCTTGTTATACAAAAAAATTGACCCTATGTGCACATTTCTATTTAGATGCAATTCTGTATATGCTTATCCTTCTGCCAATAATGCACTCTTATAATTACTGTATTTGTGTAGAAAGACATAAAATCAGGCGATATATGTCTTCCAACTCCATATTTTTTCCAAAATTATTTTGGATGTATTTTTTCTGTAAAACTTTAGAATCAGCTTGTTAGTTTTCTAGGAAATAACTGCTAAAATTTTGATTTGGACTGTTTTGAACATACGGATCAACTTGGAAAATAATTACCATCTCAAAATAATTAACTGAATAATCTTAAATATGGATTAAATTGTTTACCTCCATTTATTCAGTTTTCCTTTTATTTCTTTCATTAATGTTTTATAGTTTTGGTTTACAGTTTTCGCAGTTGATTTAATAAATATTTCTTTTAGTACATCATATTTTGGCATTTCTTTAAATGGAATTGTTACTTAGGTCTCTTTTCAACTGTCCATTGATGTGCATAGAAATGCAAATTGTTTTCACATATTCAACTTGTTGTATGAGCTTGCTAGACTCACTTTTTAGTTATAATCACTTTTTATTGATTCTTTAGGATTTTTTACATAATCATTTCATCTATAAAAATAGGTGTATTCTTCCATTTCCTACGTGTATTTCTTTCATTTCTTTTACTTCCTTATTACAATGACCACAACATCCTATATAATGTTGCATATTGGCAGTATTAGCTGAGATTCTTGCCTTGTTTATGATTTTAGGTATATTACTCACTGTTTTGCTATTAAGTATGAAATTGACTATAACTAATTTTTGTAGATGTTCTTTATTACAGTAAGAATTTTCCTTTTATTCTTACTATTCCTTATTTCCTGCAGATTTTCTTTTTTCTTTTTTTTTTTTTTAAATATCGTGACTGGATGTTTAATGTTGTCAATTTTCCCCCTATTTTTTTCTCCTTTCATCTGTTAGTATGGTAAACTTTATTGATTTTGTGCTTTTCAAATATTAAGCAAATCTTGCATATTCAGTATTAACTCACTTGATCATAATGTAACAATCTTTTATTATCTTATATCATGCTATACTTTTCTGAAGTTAATTTGCCTAAAGATTTTAGAGATCTGTATTTGTTTTCTATAGGAATGTTACACCAACTTTACTCCTTAAAAAAAAAATGCCCATTTATTAGCTCACAGTTTTATTAAGTCAGAAGTCTATTGTGACATGCCTGAGTTCTCTGTGTGAAGTATTACAAGACTGAAATCAGAGTTTCAGCTGAATTCTAGAGATTCTATAGAAAAATCTGTTTCAGATCTCATTCAGCTTGTTAACATGTCAAATCTTTTGAAAATCTAACTGCAGCTTCTTTGTTCAGCTGGGAAAGATTCTGTGCTTTTAAATGTTCATGTGATTTCTTCAGAACCACCTAGATAATCTTCCTATTTTAAAGTCACCTGTACCTATACTATAATCTAACCACTAAAATAAAATCCATCATATTCAAGATCCCAAGGATTATGCAGAGCATGTACCAGAGGGATGGTTACTCTTGGGGTGTATCTTAAAATTCTGCCCATGAGAGGATGCCATTTGGCCCTTAAATTCATTCTTTCCCTCCCCAAAGTTCCAAGGGTCTCACCCTATTATAACATTGGCTCAAATCTAGAAGCTCATCTAAATCTTATTAGCTGAAGATGGCCGCTGCGTACGGGGGTTGCTGAAGTGCTGAGCGTGGTGCTCAGAACAGCGGCTTTAATAGAGATTTCGCACAGTCTGTTAGAGCTCCTTTCACCGTTAATCTGTAGCGGACCACTTTGCCAAGCAGCAGGAAGAACAAAGAAATCGAAAAAGAGACGCTTGGCTCCCGGAGGCTTGGCTGGTCTGAGCCGAGGGCGCTTTGCTCCCATCTGCTTCCTCTTTCGCTTCCCTCTGGGCAGAGAAGCTGAATGTGTAATCAGCAGTGGATTGTAAGTACCCAAGGCAAAGAAAGCTCAGTGCACCCCGCCTTTTTTTTCTTTCTTTTTTTTTTTTGAATATTTTTTATACAGGGAGAGTTTGTGGATTGGGATTGTTGGCGGGGCTGTGGTTTCTGTGCCGAAAATCCACTCCACAGGAGCTGCCATTTGCTTTCTGCTTGCTGTCTTGATGGCTCTGTATACATTGTCCGGCAGCAGCACATAGAGGTTGGAGCTGGGCTGCGTGCCGAGCCCTGTCCTCGGAAGGCTGGACTGCAGCCTCCAGCACCTTGGTGGCCTGTTTGCCGCTGCACCTTCGGGCAGAGCCTGCTCTGGGGTCGTTCTGGACCCCCTGCCAGGGGACCCGTGCTCCGGAGGAGGGGGACGGAGAGCTGCAGCGGCAGCCGCTTGGGCCCCAGGGGCCGGGCACCGGGCTGAGGAGCTGCGGAGGCCAGGGCGGCTCTGCTACAGTCGCAGACAAGCGCGGCGCTCGTGAGCAGAGGCGACGGAAGCAGGGTTTCATTTCTAGAAATCTGGACTGGAAACAGAAGCAGCAGTTTGTATAATCCCAAGAACTTGCTTATGCCAGGAAGCTGTAAGGGCAACATGAATATCATTGAGGAGATCTAACATGGTGGCAGGCGCAGAGAGATCAAGTCTCTGACATCTTCAACTGCGCGGGCATAGGGAGCCGTAAACTGTCTAAATGCTGTTTGCTCAGGATCACTAGGCAATGCTGAGCTGACGTGGATCTGGGGTGTACAGGCTGGACCCCTCAGAACACACACACAGAGCCCAAAGGCAATTAAGCTCCGGTTCGCCTGCTTCGTGTGACTCAGCACTAACGATCCCGCTGAAATAATTGGTCGGCCCTTAGGAACTTACAGAGGTAAAAGCCAACCGAGCATTCATAGGCAGTGGCCACAGGACTGAAACGGGGATAGGGAGAGACAGTCAGGACCCACCCACTGCATTGGTCACCCGGCAAAGGGAACAAACGGTCACCATTTGCATGGGATACCATCATGGCAGAGAAATGGCGTCACGGGCGGAGGAGATAAATGCATTGAAACCAGCGCAACAGGTGTGTAATCCCCTAGCCATCTCTCTCCACACAGTGGGGAAACCTTAAGGGCCACTCCCAGCTCTCCTGTGAACGCAATAACCAGACCGAGGGAATCAGGAGTGGTGCGGGACCCGTGGCGTGGAACTCCCGGCTACCGCTCCCACCAGTGCTGACAACTGAGGTCTCTTGCACCAGCTACCGGGGCCGTGGCTACAGGAGGGCAAGCAAATTCGCTGGGGGATCTCAGCCCCAAGCTCTACAAACTTAGGGTCTGAGGGAGGCAAACAGGGAGAGTGTGCCCAGGTGTTCATGAAAACAGGGCTCCCAGGAGCAGCAGACCTGGCATGTAGCCAGCATTGTGGTGAGCACCACAGGTGAGCACGGCCTGGCTTGAGGAAACACAAGACAAGGCCCTAGACACTCAGGATTGGAGACCCGACCAGTCTAGGAGAAAGAGCTGCTGCACAGTGAATGGTTCCCACCTATTGAGAGGAGAAGCTTGGCCCAGTGGGCACAGCTCCACCTACTGGAAGAGAAGTTAATAGAACTCTAGGACTGCATTTATTATTATTATTATTATTATTATTATTATTATTATTATCATTTTTTTTCTTTTTCTTTTTTTTTCTTCTTTTTCTTTCATTTTCAATTTTATTTGTAGTTGTTCTTTAACTTTTTTTCAATGTTTCTAATTTTTTTTAAATTTTTTTATTTTATTATTATTATTATTTTTAAAATTTTCATTTTCATTTTTTATTATCATTATTATTTTTGTTAATTTTTTTTTCTTTTCATCTAGTCTTTCTTTCTTTATTATCTAATCTTTGTTATTTTTGTTTCTTTCGTCTTTTCATTTCTTTTCAATTTTCTTATTCCCCCTTCCTTGAATTCTACCTGCCTACTCTCATTCTCTTTAGTGACTTCTCCCCTCCCCTTCTAATATCTTTCCTCCCAAGCATCAAATAAATTTATAAGAGTAAACAGTAACTCAGCAGTCAAACAGAACAAGAAGTAACATGAGCAGCATAAAAAAGCAAGGAAGAAAAGGAGTACAAACAATGAAGGACAGCCTAAATATTCAGGAGGACCTAGAGTCAGCAGAAAAATGGTCATATAAAGAACTCAAGGAATACCTTAGACAGATGGAATGGAACCTTAAAGAAGATACGAGACAGCAAATCCAAACAGTGAAAGAACACTTTGAAAATCAATTACATAAACAGATAAAAGAAGAAGTTAAGCATCTTTATCAGGAGATAGAGATTATAAAAAAAAACCAAACAATAATTCTAGAAATGAAGGAAATGATAAACCAAATTAAAAACTCAATTGAGAGTATCACTAACAGAGTGCAGCAAGTAGAAGCCAGAACATCAGATAATGAAGACAAAATATATCATCTTGAAAAGAGCCTAGCCAACTCAGAAAGGCTGGTTAATAACCATGAGAAAAACATCCAAGAGATATGGGATAACATAAAAAAACCAAACCTACGAGTCATCGGGATAGAAGAAGGTACAGAGATTCAAACCAAGGGAATGAGTAACCTGCTGAATGAAATAATTACAGAAAACTTTCCAGAAATAAAAAAGGAAACGGATATACAAATTGTAGATGCATACAGGACACCGAGCACACAAAATCACAGTAGACCAACGCCAAGACACATTGTTATGAAGATATCCAATATACAGAACAAAGAGAAAATATTAAAAGCTACAAGAGAAAGGAGGCAGATTACATTCAGGGGTAAACCAATAAGGTTAACAACGGATTTTTCATCACAGACGCTGAAAGCGAGAAGATCCTGGAACAACGTATTTCAAACACTGAAAGACAATGGATGCCAACCAAGAATTCTGTATCCAGCAAAATTAAGCTTCAGGTACAACAACAACATAGAAATCTTTCATGATAAACAAAAGGTAAAAGAATTTGCAGCCAGAAAACCAACATTGCAAAGCATCTTGAGCAAAACACTACACGAGGAAGAAATGAAAAACAATAACCAAAACCATCAGGGGGAAGTGCCTCTATAAAGACAGAGGGTGGGGGGAAAGCTAACCATGGAGAAACAAACTAAATTAAAAAAAAAAGAAGATAAATAATCAAACATGGCTGGAAGTACAAACCATATATCAATAGTAACTCTAAACGTTAATGGCTTAAACTCTCCAATAAAGCAACATAGGCTGGTAACATGGATTTAAAAAACAAATCCAACAATATGCTGCCTCCAGGAGACACATCTGATTGGAAAAGACATACACAGGCTGAAGGTGAAAGGTTGGGAAAAAATATACCACGCACACGGTCCTCGTAAGCAAGCAGGGGTGGCCATCCTCATATCGAATAAAATTGACTTCAAGACTAAATTAATCAAAAGGGATAAGGAAGGACATTATATACTGTTAAAAGGAACCATTCACCAACAAGACATAACAATTATCAATATTTATGCACCAAATAATGGTGCTGCGACGTTCATAAAACAAATTCTCCTCAAGTTCAAGAATCAAATAGACCACAACACAATAATTATGGGTGACTTCAACACACCTCTCTCACAATTGGACAGATCCTCCAAACAAAAGCTGAATAAAGAAACTATAGAACTCAATATCACAATCAACAACCTAGACTTAACTGACATATATAGAATATATCAACCATCATCAAGTGGATATACTTTTTTCTCAGCAGCACATGGATCCTTCTCAAAAATAGACCATATATTATGCCATAGGGCAACCCTCAGTAAATATAAAGGGGTGGAGATAATACCATGCATTTTATCTGATCATAATGGAATGAAACTGGAAATCAATGATAAAAGACGGAAGGAAAAATCCTACATCACATGGAAAATGAACAATATGTTACTGAATGATCAATGGGTTACAGAAGACATAAAGGAGGAAATCAAAAAATTCTTAGAGATAAATGAAAATACAGACACAACATATCAGAATCTATGGGACACAATGAAAGCAGTTTTAAGAGGGAAATTCATCGCTTGGAGGTCATTCCTCAAAAAAAGGAAAAACCAACAAATAAATGAGCTCACACTTCATCTCAAAGCCCTAGAAAAGGAAGAGCAAAACAACAGCAAATGTAGCAGAAGGCAAGAAATAATTAAAATCAGAGCGGAAATCAATGAAATTGAAACAAAAGAAACTATTGAAAAAATTAACAAAACTAAAAGTTGGTTCTTTGAAAAAATAAATAAGATTGACAGACCCTTAGCCATGCTAACGAAGAGAAGAAGAGAGAGAACTCAAATTACTAACATACGGGATGAAAAAGGCAATATCACAACAGACGATACAGAAATACAAAAGACAATATGGAAATTATTTTGAAAACCTATATTCCAATAAAATAGAAGATAGTGAAGACATCGATAAATTCCTTAAGTCATATGATTTGCCCAGACTGAGTCAGGAGGATACTCACAACTTAAACAGACCAATAACAATAGATGAAATAGAAGAAGCAATCAAAAGACTTCCAACCAAGAAAAGCCCAGGACCAGATGGGTATACAGCAGAGTTTTACAAAACCTTTAAGGAAGAATTAATACCAATACTTTTCAAGTTATTTCAGGAAATAGAAAAAGAAGGAGCTCTGCCAAATTCATTCTATGAGGCCAACATCACCCTGATTCCGAAACCAGACAAAGACACCTCAAAGAAAGAAAACTACAGACCAATATCTCTGATGAACCTAGATGCAAAAATCCTCAATAAAATTCTGGCGAATCGGATACAAAGGCACATCAAAAAAATTGTGCACCATGATCAAGTAGGATTCATCCCTGGGATGCAAGGATGGTTCAATATACGGAAATCAATAAATGTTATTCACCACATCAATAGACTTAAAAATAAGAACCATATGATCATCTCAATAGACGCAGAAAAAGCATTCGATAAAGTACAGCATCCCTTTATGTTCAAAACATTAGAAAAACTAGGGATAACAGGAACTTACCTCGACATAGTAAAAGCTATCTAGGCTAAGCCTCAGGCTAGCATCATTCTCAATGGAGAAAAATTGAAGGCATTCCCCCTAAAATCTGGAACAAGACAGGGATGCCCTCTATCACCACTTCTATTCAATATAGTTCTCGAAACACTGGCCAGAGCAATTAGACAGACGAAAGAAATTAAAGGCATAAAAATAAGAAAGGAAGAACTTAAATTGTCACTATTTGCAGATGACATGATTCTATACCTAGAAGACACAAAAGGGTCTACAAAAAAACTACTAGAACTAATAAATGAATTCAGCAAAGTGGCAGGATATAAAATCAACACGCATAAATCAAAGGCATTTCTGTATATCAGCGACAAAACTTCTGAAACGGAAATGAGGAAAAACACTCCATTCACAATATCCTCAAAAAAAATAAAATACTTGGGAATCAACCTAACAGAAGAGGTGAAAGATTTATACAATGAAAACTACAAAACCCTAAAAAGAGAAGTAGAAGAAGATCTTAGAAGATGGAAAAATATACCCTGTTCATGGATAGGCAGAACTAACATCATCAAAATGGCAATATTACCAAAAGTTCTCTATAGGTTTAATGCAATGCCAATCAAAATTCCAACGGCATTTCTTGTAGAAATGGATAAAGCAATCATGAAATTCATTTGGAAAAATAAAAGACCCAGAATAGTAAAAGCAATTCTAAGCAGGAAGTGCGAATCAGGCGGTATAGCGATACCAGACTTAAAACTATATTACAGAGCAATAGTAACAAAAACAGCATGGTACTGGTACCAAAACAGGAGGGTGGACCAATGGTACAGAATAGAGGACACAGAGACTAATCCACAAAGCTACAACTATCTTATATTTGATAAAGGAGCTAAAAGCATGCAATGGAGGAAGGATAGCATCTTCAACAAATGGTGCTGGGAAAACTGGAAATCCATATGCAACAAAATGAAACTGAATCCCCTCCTCTCGCCATGCACAAAAGTTAACTCAAAGTGGATCAAGGAGCTAGATATCAAATCAGAGACTCTGCGTCTGACAGAAGAAAAAGTTGGCTCCGATCTACATATTGTAGGGTTGGGCTCCAAATTCCTTAATAGGACACCCATAGCACAAAAGTTGATAACAAGAATCAACAAATGGGACTTACTTAAACTGAAAAGTTTTCTCTCAGCAAGAGAAACAATAAAAGAGGTAAATAGGGAGCCTACATCATGGGAACAAATTTTTACTCCTCACACTTCAGATAGAGCCCTAATATCCAGAGTATACAAAGAACTCAAAAAATTAAACAATAAGAAAACAAATAACCCAATCAACAAATGGGCCAAAGACCTGAACAGACACTTCTCAGAGGAGGACATACAATCAATCAACAAGTACATGAAAAAATGCTCACCATCTCTAGCAGTCAGAGAAATGCAAATCAAAACCACCCTAAGATACCATCTCACTCCAGTAAGATTGGCAGCCATTATGAAGTCAAACAACAACAAGTGCTGGAGAGGATGTGGGGAAAAGGGTACTCTTGTACATTGCTGGTGGGACTGCAAACTGGTGCGGCCAATCTGGAAAGCAGTATGGAGATTCTTGGGAAAGCTGGGAATGGAACCACCATTTGACCCAGCTATTGCCCTTCTTGGACTTTTCCCTGAAGACCTTAAAAGAGCGTACTACAGGGATACTGCTACATCGATGTTCATAGCAGCACAAATCACAATTGCTAGACTGTGGAACCAACCCAGATGCCCTTCAATAGATGAATGGATAAAAAAAATGTGGCATTTATACACCATGGAGTATTACGTAGCACTAAAAAAATGACAAAATCATAGAATTTGCAGGGA
This sequence comes from Marmota monax, assembly GCF_021218885.2. Lineage (NCBI taxonomy): Eukaryota > Metazoa > Chordata > Mammalia > Rodentia > Sciuridae > Marmota > Marmota monax. The sequence continues at coordinate 47,270 of NW_026693435.1, forward strand.
AATGGATGGCACTAGAGCAGATTATGCTTAGTGAAGCTATCCAATCCCTAAAAAACAAATACCAAATGTCTTCTTTGATATAATGAGAGCAACTAAGAACAGAGCAGGGAGGAAGAACAGGAAGAAAAGATTAACATTAAACAGATACATGAGGTGGGATGGAAAGGGAGAGAAAAGGGAAATTGCATGGTAATGGAGGGAGACCCTCATTGTTATACAAAATTACATATAAGAGGTTGTGAGGGGAATGGGAAAATAAACAAGGAGAGATATGAATTACAGTGGATGGGGTAGAGAGAGAAGATGGGAGGGGAGGGAGGGGGGATGGTAGAGGATAGGAAAGGTAGCAGAATACAACAGTTACTAATAGGGCATTATGTAAAAATGTGGATGTGTAACCGATGTGATTCTGCAATCTGTATTTGGGGTAAAATTGGGAGTTCATAACCAACTTGAATCTAATGTATGAAATATGATATGTCAAGAGCTTTATAATGTTTTGAACAACCAATAAAAAAAAATAAATTAAAAAAAACAAAAAAAAAATAAATCTTATTAGCTCAAAAGTCTAAATTCTCAACAGCTAATTAATCTAAATCACATGTATGAAGGTCCTGGGTGTGATTAAGTGCATTTCCTGGGGCACAATAACTCTTTACTTTGAAAGGAAAGAGAGAACTACTCTGATCCCAACACTCCTTACTTTCATTGGTAGGACAGCAGAGGCTATAACTTATAGGTATTCCAATTCCAAAGGGGCAAAAATGGAAGGTTAAATAGGAATCACTGGTCTAAAACAATTCTGAAATTCAGCCAGGCAAACCCTATCTGAATTCCTTGATTGGATTTCAAGGCTTGGAAATAATCCTTTATGGATCTCTTGTCTGTCCCTGGGAATTCATTTGTACTCTTTCTGATACTGGTTTTAACTTCTTTTAATATTTTTTTTCCATAACAGATAGTATGTACATGATTGATTCTATCAGCCTGTCTCCTTTCAGATGCACATCTAACTCCTCCTTTCATTTTATATTCTCGCTGGTCCTTTCAGTCCAAGCTAGCAGGGTTTCTGCTGGCTTAGTTTTCTCCATAGATCTCATATTTACTTTTCCCATGTATTTTTGTTCTTCAGTTCTCTTCTTTTGTGATAATTTTGTTTTTAATATCACAACAGAATGGCTTCATAAAATAAACAGACCTCATACCTCTTCCTTTTCTGTCTTCTGGAAGATTGCATGTGTAGTGGATCTTTCTTCCTTAAGTATTTTGTAGAATTTATCAATGAAGTTCTCTCGGCCTGAGGTTTTCTCTATGAGAAGATTTTTTAAGTATGGATTCTATTTCTTGAATAAGTATAGCTTTATTAAGGTTATGTATCTTTTCTTGAGTGAGCTTTGGTAATTTTTGTCTTTCAAGATATTTTAAAATTTCATCTTTGTTTTCTAACTGATTTGCACAAAGTCATTCATGTTATGTGTAATATTTGTAGCAATTTCCTTTTCTGCATGCCTAGTGCTATTATTTGTGTTTTCTTTTTTCCTTGCTAGGTACAGCTTTTTCCTTGAGGTTTTTTTAATTTTGTTGATCTTTTCAAAGAACACATTTTAGTTTCATCTATTTTCTTTGGTTGACTTTATGTTTTATATTTCATTGATTTCTTCCTTTACATTATTTCCTACTGGCTTTGAGTGTAATTAGCTGATTTTTTTTCTTTTTCCTATACTGGGATTGAACCCAGGAGTGTTCTATCACTGAGCTATGTCCTCAGCCCTTTAAATTTTGTTTTGAGAAATGGTCTTACTAAATTGCCCAGGCTGGCCTTGAACTTGTCATCTTCTAACTCCCAGGATAGCAGGGATTGCAGGTGAGCATCATTGGGTCTCCTCCTGGATGTTCTTTTTCTACTTTCTAATTAAGAAGATTAGATTACTAATTAAAGAAAGTCTTTTTAAATATACACATTTAAAATTAAAATTTCTTTCCAAGTTTTGCTTTTAATTGCATCCCCAAAACATTGATGTATTGTATTCATTATCATTGGTTCAAAATATTTCCTAATTTTTTTTTCTGTGATTTTTTTTTCCTTTGGCTCATCAGTTATTTAAATGTGAGTTGTTAGATATCTGGGGGGCTTTCTACCTGTATGGTTTTGGTGATTTAATTCCATTTTGGTCAGGGAACATATTAAAATTTCATGTTTTTTCCTCAATTTTTTAATATTTATTTTATAATACATCCTCTGATCATATCTTTATGTACATTTCATGAACACATGAAAAGATTGGGTATAGTTCTCCATGTAAAGGGCAATTGGTTAAAGTAGTTAATAATGCCACTCAACTCTGAATATCTTTCCAATGTATATATAGAACTCTACCATTTTTCCTTTTTTATTTCTTTCTGTAGATTCAAGTTGCCCTCTAAAGTATTTTTTCCTTTAGCATTTCATATTGTGCAAGTCTGTGCTATAAGTTTAGTATTGGTTTATATGAAAATGTATTAATTTTATTTTCCTCTTTAGCTCTCTTCACTGGATGCAGAATTCTCATGGACAGTCTTTTTCCCTTTAGTTCTAGGAAGATGGCATTTCAACATCTCCTGGCTTAGAGAATTTCTGAGAAGTCATCAGTTATTTAATCATTGTTAGTTTATATATTAGGCACCATTTTCCTCTGGTTGCTTTCAGGATTTTCCCTTTTATCATTGTCTTTCAGCAGTATGATGTTTGTGGATGTGAGGTTTTGTTGTGTTTTCAATCTTGTTTGGAATTGGTTGAGATTCTTGGATTTGGCACACAGTCAAGAAAAGCACTGAACCCACAGGGCTGGCTTCCTGTCACTCTGACTGTTGAGAGCAGATTTCCTTGTGATCGCTGCAGCCTTTCCCTGGTGTCCCCTGGGATCTTGCCCTTTCAAGCATCATGTGCTTGTCAGCAGCGATTTGAGAAGTTTATACACTGAATTTTGGTCTCACTTTTCTTCAGTTCTTATATTTGATGCCCTTGGTAGCTCCAGCTTCTCTCTCTGATCTGAACTCTGTTTTTGGAACTTTCACCTGCAAAGGCTGTTGTTTGTCTTATTTTGTTTTCCCTTCAACTGCCCCTTTTGCATAGCCATAGCCACTGAGACTGGGCAATGTCTTCAAGCCATAAATTCCCAAACTGAATTTGAGGTCAAACTCTTCCCTGTCCTCTTTTGGATACTGTCCAGTGTCTGTCCATAGCTTTTTTTCCCCCAGTTATTCATTTTTTATCATTGTTCTCGGAAGGAAGTTAGTGTGACTGCATCTAACCTCTGTCATATCCAGAAAGTAGGTCTTGACTTTCTTCTTCTTCTTTTTTTTTTGTACCACAAATTAGTAAATACTATCCTTGTAATTTTATATAATTATTTTGTTCTTATGTCCTTAGTGATTACTTTTTTCCCCCTGAACTATATCTCCTAGTAGTTCTTTGGGCAAGAGGTTATTATCATTATAATCTCTTATTCTTTTTTCTTAAAATGTTATTATTTCATTGTCATACTGAATGATAAGTTAGATCAATACAGGATTTCAGGCTGACTGTTATTTTCTCTGGGTAGTGTGTCTCTGGCTGCTTTTAAGATCTCTCTTCTTTTGAATTCTGAAGTTCTAATATAATGTGCTTTTTCACTCTAGCATGGCTTTATTAACATTTGTTCTGTTCAGAACCTATTGAGTTAGGTTCCTAAAACTGATTCTGAGTATTCATGGGTTTTATAAATTCTGAAAATTCTCAGTCATTCTTTTGAAATGTTATTTCATCACTTTCTCTTCTTTCTCTCTTGGTGGAACTCCTACTAGCTTGCAATAGCTTTTCTTTTTATACATTTCTTTTTCTATATTCCTTAATTCTCCTCTGAGCTTCAATTCTTGACTGACAATATCTAGCTTCCAATATATAGTAGCTCTTGTTTCAGCTGTACCTATTGGTGGTTGGCTTTTATGTTTTTAATTTTTCTTGCATTTTTATTTCCTGTTCTGATTTTTATTTTATAAATTTAAAATGCTACAAATGTGTGTTGTTTTGTAATCTCAATTCAATAGTTACAATACCTGAAGTCTCAGGGAAAGAGGGTCTTATTCCACTGTTGTGACAAGTGACTCATCTTTCTTCATAGCCCTCAGTTCCAACTTCCTTTTTGAATGCTACAAAAGCCTTATCCCTCCTCATTCTTGGAATATAAACTCCTTGGTGACAAAACATAGCATTAGTCCATTCTGTAAGTGAATATGAGTATTTTTAAAGAGATTCGAGGTAGGACTTATTTCCCTGTTTGAACTACACAAAGAATTCTGGATAAATATATATGTTTTAAATTCTATTATTGGTGGTGGCAGGTGATTTGATTAAGCCTAGATTATGTAGTCATACTAAAGTGGTTATTACCTTTAATCAGAGTTAAACAGAAGCAAATGACAGTCTCATTTGTAGTCAGAACAAAATAAAGGAAATTAGCTCCTCATCTAAAATTTAGGAAATGAAGCCAAGTAATTATTATGGAGATAGGGATAAAGTAGCAGCCCTGTATTCTCTAGTAGTTCTTTTCCTGCATAATTATTCTGATCTAGAATGATCAGTGAGCTGCAGACACAAATACTTCTTGTAAGGAACAAGCTTTAATTAGTTTGTGTTTCATTTTGGTTCCTACTCTGGGAAAGGAAAATGTATTGATTTGTATTTTCAAATTTCAAATCTTACTTATCTGTATATAAATTACATTCAATATAAGTTTTATTATGGTCTTCACCATTTGTCTTCTTTTCTGTACAATCGACATCAAAATTTGCCTCTAGCTTTTTCAACATATCACAAATTAAAATGTATATGCTGTATGTCCATTAGAAAACGTGCACTGTAAAAATCTTTTTAATCATTAAGGTATTTTCTTTAATTTAAAGGATTACATAAAGCAATGTACTTAGATTTAAGAAACCTGGGTCATATTTTTGCTTATGTTTCTTGGTAACCCTTCACAGTATTTTAACTTTTCTTAGTTTCAGTTTCCTTACTGTGTAGAGAAAGATCAAGATAGAAAATCACTAGTATACTGATTGTAAACCACCTCTGATTGTTCTCAGATCTATTCTAGTTCCCCATATACTTTCTCAGGGCTCCAGAGATCCAACTTGTTCCTATTTCTTTTCTGAATGGTGGGCCACCTTGACCAGTGACTCTCAATTCCATACTTCAAATCTCTGAGAGTCTATAGTGTCATTCAGTGTGAGGGACCGCCCTGCCCAAGAGCCAAGCATCCCCTCTCAGCCTTGAGTAAAAGGGGTATTGAACTGGCATAGCCCAACAAGCACTGTGCAAAGCAAGTGGCCTTTACCTTCACTTGGCAAGGAAAAGCTTCAGCTCTGGACTTGAGAGTGTTACCCAATGGGATTGGGCAGCCCCCCTTTGAAATGTTATCCCCTGCCTTATTTGGGTAGAATATTCTGTCAAATGTCTTTTCTCTATAAATAAAAGGGTTCCTCTAGGGCTCTCTCTCTCTCTCTCTCTCTCTCTCTCTCTCTCTCTCTCCTTCCAGCATGGAAGAGAATCCTTGAGGTCGCAGAGCAGTCCCACCCTCTACATGAGAAACTCATGTCTGTGTGTTGCATGATTTCTCACCATTTTCTTAGCATAACGTTGCAGCCAGCTCTTTTTAACCTAGCTCATCTCGTCAGCACAGCTAGCTGGAGAGAATTGAATTTATAAAGAAACTGTAAATCCCTACCTAAGCTCACATGTTTTCTGTAGATTAAAAGTGGCTCATATATATGCAAGTTAATTTTTCAAGTATCACAGATGTTCCTCTGTTTAGTAGAATTAAAATAATTAACTTTAAATGTCATGAAGTTCACATATTTCTTATCATTCTGAATTTCCAATCTTTGTATAATTAACATAGAACTATTCTCCTATATGGATACTGGGAAATATTGTTTTTCTTTTTCATAATGTTAGGAATAATTAATCATTTACTATGTACTTCCATTTCCCTGGAATTTATGTGACTCAGTGATCAGATGGGAGTGGGGTTGGATCTTCCTAGGGAAAGTTATGCACCAGGAATTTGTGATATTTAATTTTTACTTTATAGTTTTCATTATATTTTAGCTAATATGTATTTTGGTTAAGTGCTGATTTTCTATGGAAATTGTATCTGTTTGCCTATCCGATGGCTATGTTAAAGAAAACTAAATCTAAGAAACTAAATGTAGGAGAATTCCAGAAGATTACTAGAACCTTTGATAATGCTGATGTCCTAGGAATAAGCCATAATAAGTGTAGTTCCAAAAAGAGTATGTAGGGGATGATTATCAAGTGAATAAGTAATGGTTTAATGAAAATCAATATGACTGAGTTAAAGTTTTTTTCATTTATCAAGAACATTGCTAGAATCTATCCCTTTATCCAGTAGACTCATTTGTTTCATAGCCTGGTCTTTCCAGCTTTTCTGTATATTCTTTTCCCAAATCCATCCCTCCCACCTCGTAATTATTGTTATTTATCCTTTTAAATACTTACCTCATCATGTCTTGCCACCTGTCTGGAAACCTCCAATGGTTTCCCTTCCCTGGAGAAAAAGTGCAGCCTGTTAGCATAGTGTGGAGAGATATGGTCAGTATGTCTCCAATGAGAAGTGTTGGATCTTTCTGGGTTGCTTCACCAAGGTCTTCCTGAACTGACCTAGTCACAAGAGTCATTCAATCCAAGGACTTTCTTTAGCAGATTGCAGAAGAGGAGTCAGAGATTGGGAGTACGAGATGGATTTGTTGTGCCATTGATGGATTGAAAAGGAGGGTGACCACATGGAAAGGAAGGAAAACAGCCTCTGGCTGTGAGGAGCAGTTCCTAGTTGACAGGAACTTTCTAGGAGGCCCTTAGTCCTTGAGTGGCAGGGGACTTAATTCTGCCAGTAGTAAGACTGATGTTAGCCTTAGATATTTCCCTAGAGCCTGTAGATAAGAACTTAGTCTACCTGATACTTTGATTTCAAACTTGTGATGCTCTGAGTAGTGAACTCAGCAATACCATGCTCCAAGCCAGACTCAACCTACAAAACTCTGAGCTAATGGTTGGTACTCTTTTAACACAATGAGTTTGTGGTATTTTATAGTTCAACAGTAGAAAACTAATACAGAAGACTTTTCAGTTACTAGACTGAGACGTAACGGCACTTTGAATTGTGGTGGTGGCAAATAATTCCTTAAAGGAAACAAGCAGCTGCTTGTGTAAGTACAACTGTTTTGTCTTGGAAGCCAAGGGAAAAGTGTTTCAAAAAAGAAAATGGAGGGAAGGACAGAAGATAGGAATAGGAAAGATGATGGAATGAATCTGACATAACTTTCCTATGTACATATCTGAATATACCACAGTGAATCTCCACATGATGTTCAACTACAAGACTGGGATCCTAATTAGAATAAGATGTACTCCATATTGGTATAAATATGTCAAAATTTACTCTATAGTCATGTATAGCTAAATAGAACACATTAAAAAATTTTTAAAAAGGAACATGGGCAATGTGACTAATTCTCCTGAGATGTCAAGTAATAAGTATTTCTCTTGGAGTTAAATCATCTCATGGAATGAGGTGGAGAGTGAAAGTGAGGAAAATAAAACAAAACACTAAGTACAAACTCTATAGAAGCTTGCTTGTGAAGGAAAGAAGAAAACTAGGAAATTTGTTTTCTATGGGAGACACTTAACATATTTAAAAGCCAAATGAAAGGTTCCAGTTGAGAAGGAGTTGTTGAATACACAAAAAAGAAATTAGAAGAGATGATGTAGTTTCTGAGGAAATGGGGGAGATAAGAGTCAAAAATATACTTTGGCATTAATTTCCTCTAGTGTAACAGGAATGAAGAGATATAGGTTCTCGTATGGACCGATTTTCATAGTAGGAAAAATGCAATTAATGAAGTTCTACAAGCCTGATGGGTTCTCTTTCCTCCAAAATTGTGAGACACTGTCATGTCTTGAAAATGTGGGAAGGAGAGGACACATTATAAATGTGAAGAGGGTAGGATGAAGTCTAAACTAGTCATTGTGAAAAATGGGAGACGCAACTGAGCAGACCTATACAGGTAGTTAATGAGGAAGCCTAAATGTCATAACATTAAGGGAGATTTTCTTGTCATCTTTCTAGCAGCTGCCTCTTTACCTTCTCTCTTTCTGAGACAAAACTAATCTGTATTATCTTCTTCCCTTGAAATACCACAGCACATTTTTCATACCATGATAGAGATTATCTCACAATACATTCTCTGTCTTTAGTTCATTCAGTTATAATGTATAGATGGACTTTATGTAGAAAATTCTAATTATAATAGTGCTTCAAAAGAAAATTAATGTGGCATATCCCAATATTCAATTAGCACTCAATATTATCATGCTGTATCAGACAAACAGAATATATAAAAAAAGCACCTTTAACTTCAGAACAGAAAATGATCAAATATTTTCTAGATAAAAACAGGGTCATCTCAGAAAGAAGTTCTAAGGTTAATGTGGAAAGTGGTTTGATATATTGATTTATTTACTCACATAAATGGAAGAGAGTGGCTGCAGCTTAATATTTTACAAATTTACTTTTGTGAGATATGATTTTTATCCAGTAAAATACCCCCATTCTAAAGACCCCTATTCTAAAGTCAGGCTTGTGGGAGCCAAGGATTCTGCTATTCCTGTTCCCATTTCCCAAGGCTCAACACTCTTCTTTCCTCAAAATAGTATTTCTCAGCACCTACTCCTGGACCCAAAAGCAGTAAGCAGAAACTATGGCAAACACTTTTTAAAGATGAAAACCTATTCTTAAAATAAGTTTTATAGAAAGTAAAAAAAAAAATCACCAAGAAGTAACAAGATACAGTTACTAGTTTACTTCTTTTGGATCTTGCCCACAAGCAGAAAATCTGAAATCTGTCATTACTAGCTGTTAGATATAGCCTTCCTTAAATATAAAATCATGCCATAATAATGCCTACTTCAGAGAAATTGTTATGAGCACTAAATTAGGTAATGAATATAAATCCTCAAGTAAGTATCAGACATTCTGAAAACCACTGTTATTATTATTGCTTTTCTTAGTTTTATTATTTTAATGATCATCTGTAGAACTGACAGATCCTGACCCCAAATCCAAACTTCCTTGGACAGGTTCTGAAAGATGAGTTAACATCTCTCTTCCACATTCAGGATTGGAAGATTGGTCAAGAGATGGGGAAATTTTGGAAGGGAAAAAGATAAAAAATCTATGTAAAGTTCCTACAATGTGGTCACATGCTGTGAGGGGCAAATTTACTCAGTGAAATCTTGAAGCTCTACTTTATTGTCAAAGTACTGAATTGTCCATTTCTAAGATCTAAATTTCATGTGCCATTCTAGGAGAAGAGAAAACTCTTGAACTTTGAGGCAACCAATCTGAGAACATACAAAAGACTACAGATCAAACATTAAGCTAGCATTGGAAATTTGAAAGCTAATATTTGTCTTTTCCATACATTTCCTGTAATCATATACACTGCCCATAATCTTGAGCAACTCAATTGTCTCTCATTAGTTCAAATTGAATTCCTTTCCAAACATTGGTATGTCTCTCTCTACCAAGTTACTTCTCAAAAACTCTTCAGAAAGAAATTGTTTATTGAGTAAAAATGCACAAAGGAATTTACTCAACTTGATAAACAGTTTTCTGTTTCTTAAGTGAAACTACTTCAGAGATTGGATCTTCTTCCCAGTTAACTTCCAATTTCCTGAAAATGAGACAGATAAAAACATGAAAAAGAGGTAGAAATTTTTTTAGAGATTCCCTCTGTCAGATGTTCAGACAAATCCCTTGTACTGCCTTGGAAAAAAAAATGTTTCCTAACTGATGATACATACATATTAAGCTAGAAAAAGAGATTTTCCATATTATGTGCAGGTTTTGATGTAAAAAAAATCAATGTTTTCTGTGCATTTGTCGGTAATTATCTCAGATGGCAGAATATGAAGGGAATGACTTTACTTCCCCTCTTTACTTTAAGATGAACACAAGGAAATTATTACTTCATTAGCTTCTTTTGCTGGGCATTCTCTCTTTCTGGTTCTTTGCATCTGCTGTGATGGAGCTTCCTGACTGACTTTCACCTCACTCTTAATTCTTGATAGTAGCTCTTTGCATAGCTTAGCATTTTTTTCTTTAGTTTTTTTTTTTTTTTTACTAGTATTAGTGCTAGGTACCTTATAATATTATTTTTACATCTTACAGCTTTTTTGGAGTCATATTTCTCATTTTCCTTTGCACATAATGTATTCAAGTTAAGAGGGAGACAGTACAGCCAAACAATGGGAGATAGGCAATTTCAAAACAAGGAATATTAGAGATAAAAGGGACTTGGGGATCAGCTGCTATAGACTCTTTGTCTTATAGGTCAGTGAACTGAGGTCCCAAAGATGTAGTATGCCTTTCTCGATCCCATCAGCTAAGTGACAATAAATACTCTTTCCAGATCATTGCCTATGTCTATGGTAGGCTGTCTCTTGTTGTTGCTGTCAATAGAAGACATTGATGGACGTGTTCAAGTACAGATAGCAGCTGTGAGTTCATACCTGCTTTCCACTCACCCATTTTGTAGAGATTTAGTTTTCCATTGGATTAGTAACTCTGTTATACACTAGTAGATTACCAAAGAAACTGCAGGCCTTGGTAGGGCATCAGATTACTCCTAACTGTGCATACAAGGATAATGGAAACAAAGAATACATTTCAGCTTGCTATTGCTGTTATCAAAAGCTTTGGTTCTGAGTTTCTAGGTAAGACACAGCAATGTCATTCAGGGCAGTTCCAGATGTTGGGATCAAAGCCTCAGGTACTCCAGTGCTTATTTTGGTGCAAAGTGTTAAAGTAGACCTATTGAGTCCTAAATTTCAGTTGGTTTAACAGAGTCTGTTGTGGTTTATCTCAAGACAGAAAAATGACACACTATTTTAGGAAAGCATTAATTTTTAATAATACATTAATAATGTAAAAAATTCTAGATTAATAGAACTGGCTAATTTATTAATGAAACCATGGGTGGGGAAAAGATGTTTCTTTAGCTGACTCATCTTTTAAAAAAGTATGACTAACCACTCTCATTGGAAACACTACTTGAAATGAATATTGTCCTTAAGCAAGGACATATGTTTAGTTCATTTTATTTAATGAAAGACTCACACTGGCTATTAATGAAATGGTAATTTGTGCTAAACATCAATTAAGTTTCCTGGCAGATTCAATCAAAAAATATGCCTAAAAAATTCAAGTAAGGAGGAAACACTGACCAGAGCAAGATCAGTGCCCATCTCATCAGTGGGAAGCCAGCTTCTACGGCCAGCAGGAAGCGGGCAGCAAGCCTTTCACAGTGCTGCTAACTGCTCTCATCACAACTTGAAGGAGCAAGACAGGAATAAAAAGGATTCTGAAATTGTTTATTTTCTGAGAAGTTTTCCCTCCTGCATTTCAAGCTTTAGAAAGTGTATTTCTGCAACATCTGGGCACAGAGTCATACAAGCTGATTCAATTAAAAGGGTGGTTAATGAGTGGATCAGCCAAAGTCCAAATGAGAAAGGCACCTTTTGAAAAAATGATCATATTACAAGATACCTCAGAAAATAACCATTGCTATGTGTGCAATTTTATTTACCAGGCTAAGTTCTTATGTAGAATATCCATCCTTCTATGTATTCAGAAGTGCTCGATGTATTTAAAAGTAGAAGTAATAAAATAAAACTTTTTGAAAATAGCTTGAAAAACAGATGAGAAATACTGTGTTTGCAATTGCTAAACCACTTTTGAGCTGTATATTATCTGTCCTCATTCATTGGGTTGAGGGAGGTGGGAGGGAAGAAGTTGCAAAATGTGTTTTGTTAAGAGGTCAGCTCTAGAAAACTTCAGCTTACCCATTGCCCTGTAATGTGCACTTTATTTAACTTTGCTATACCATATATATTGTGCATATATTGGACAAAGGACTCCTAATTTTATGATATCCAGTCTCCAGATATTAAAGAGTTTGCCAATGTATGACAAGTGACAATTCAAATTACAAGCAACATTTATCAGTTGGTATATAACAATAGAATGGAACAGTCCCACCTTTTAATTTTGTATTAAAAGAATTAGGAGTAACCTGAAAAGGAGTAACCTGAACTTGAAATCCTCCTGCCTCAGCCCCTTGTTTTCAAACTTCTGATGAATACTAAGTATTCTTACAAGTAATAACTGTGTTTTTATATTTATGTTGATATTTAAGAGAAAACTAAAAGGACTAGGGATATAGCTCAATGGTAAAGTGCTCCTGGGTTAAATCTTCAGTACCAAAAACAAAACAAAACACACCCAACCCCTTCTATCATCTGAGACCATCCAGAGAAGCTGCCACCTATTAACAACAAAACAGGCCCTAGCCAGACACTGAATCTGCTGGTGTCTTGACTTTGGACTTGTCAGATTTTAACACAGTGAGAAATAAATTTCTGCTATTTATAATTCACATAGTTTATGGTACTTTATGTTACAATATCCCAAACAGACTAAGACACTACCATTAGTAACTTAGAAGAAAAAAAATGAACTGGAATTGAAAGAATTGAGTCAGCAATCAAAAACTGCTTTACAAGAGGAATCCAGAGTTCAGCTGTTACATGAGTGAGTTTTATCAAATTCTCAGGGAAGTGTTCCAGTATCGCACAGAATCTTCCAGGTAGTGTGCTAAAACTTTTCAAGTCATTTTATGAATCCAGTATGACACTGATGCTGCCATTACCTGAGAAAGCAGAATGAAGAAGGGAAATTGTAGGCCAATTTCAACTCTGAATAATAATGCAAATTCCAAACAAAATATTAGCAATATAATCCAACAAAACAGAAAAGGATAATAAAATATGGTATTATTTTATTATTTAAGCATTATTATTATTTAAGTATCATTCAACATATGCTTAAATATTCAACAGTTGTATTAGATAGAAATCTGTGAAGAAAAGTAAGGCTTCTTAATCTAGTAGAGTTTATATGAAACTAACTACAATAACTTTATACCTAGCAACAAAAACAATGTTTGCTTTGAGATTGGCCATAAGCAAGAAAGTTTGCTTTGAATTCTGCTATTAAACTTCCTGTAATAGGTCCTAATGGACAGAAATAAATCAAGCATAAAGAGCAGGCAACAAAAAACAAAATTGTCATTATTCATATATGATAGGTATGTATATATATACCTATATTATATATTGAATATAGGTATATATATACCTATCATATATATATGACATATGTATCTTTTTTGACTACATTTATATATATATATATATATATATATATATATAAGGACCTCCAGAAATCCTTTATGTCATAAAACAAAGAACAACAGCAAATACTCTCCTAATGAACCTTTTCAGAAACTATGGAAATTAAATAGAGACTCGCAAGAGTCTGGGAAGTATTTATTGAAGAAAGACAGATGAATCTCTGTTAAGAACAGTGAATTTGGAGGCATTTTAAACTTGCCCTATTCCACAAATGGGTGGGCTTTTCTTTTTTTTTTTTTTTGGTGGCAATCTTATTCTTATGAATTTTATTACATGATTATAATTATCCTGGCATTATATTTTATTGACCTACAATATAATACAGATAATAAAAGGGAATCTCTGAAAACAAATCACATGAGTTTTTTTTTTTAATTTTTTATTGTTGGCTGTTCAAAACATTACATAGTTCTTGATATATCATATTTCACAATTTGATTCAAGTGGTTTATGAGCTCCCATTTTGACCCCATATACAGATTGCAGAATCACATCAGTTACACATCCATTGATTTACATATTGCCATACTAGTGTCTGTTGTATTCTGCTGCCTTTCCTATCCTCTACTATCCCCCCTCCCCTCCCCTCCCCTCCCCTCTTCTCTCTCTGCTCCCTCTACTGACATTTGTTTGTCCCCCTTATATTATTTTTCCCCTTCCCCTCACTTCCTCTTGTATGTACTTTTGTATAACTCTGAGGGTCTCCTTCCATTTCCATGCATTTTCCCTTCTCTCTCCCTTTCCCTCCCACCTCTCATCCCTGTTTAATGTTAATCTTCTTCTCATGCTCTTCGACCCTACTCTGTTCTTAGTTACTCTCCTTATATCAAAGAAGACATTTGGCATTTGTTTTTTAGGGATTGGCTAGCTTCACTTAGCATAATCTGCTCTAATGCCATCCATTTCCCTGTAAATTCTATGATTTTGTCATTTTTTAATGCAGAGTAATACTCCACTGTGTATAAGTGCCACATTTTTTTTATCCATTCATCCATTGAAGGGCATCTAGGTTGGTTCCACAGTCTAGCTATTGTGAATTGTGCTGCTATGAACATCGATGTAGCAGTGTCCCTGTAGCATGCTCTTTTTAGGTCTTTAGGGAATAGACCGAGAAGGGGAATAGCTGGGTCAAATGGTGGCTCCATTCCCAGCTTTCCAAGAAATCTCCATACTGCTTTCCAAATTGGCTGCACCAATTTGCAGTCCCACCAGCAATGTACAAGTGTACCCTTTTCCCCACATCCTCGCCAGCACTTGTTGTTGTTTGACTTCATAATGGCTGCCAATCTAACTGGAGTGAGATGGTATCTTAGGGTGGTTTTGATTTGCATTTCTCTGACTGCTAGTGATGGTGAGCATTTTTTCATGTACTTGTTGATTGATTGTATGTCCTCCTCTGAGAAGTGTCTGTTCAGGTCCTTGGCCCATTTGTTGATTGGGTTGTTTGTTCTCTTATTGTCTAATTTTTTGAGTTCTTTGTATACTCTGGATATTAGGGCTCTATCTGAAGTGTGAGGAGCAAAGATTTGTTCCCATGATGTAGGCTCTCTATTTACCTCTCTTATTGTATCTTTTGCTGAGAAAAAACTTTTTAGTTTGAGTAAGTCCCATTTGTTGATTCTAGTTATTAACTTTTGTGCTATGGGTGTCCTATTGAGGAATTTGGAGCCCAACCCCACAGTATGTAGATCGTAGCCAACTTTTTCTTCTATCAGACGGCTTGTCTCTGATTTGATATCAAGCTCCTTGATCCATTTTGAATTAACTTTTGTGCATGGCGAGAGAAAGGGATTCAGTTTCATTTTGTTGCATATGGATTTCCAGTTTTCCCAGCACCATTTGTTGAAGATGCTATCCTTCCTCCATTGCATGCTTTTAGCCCCTTTATCAAATATAAGGTAGTTGTAGTTTTGTGGATTGGTTTCTGTGTCCTCTATTCTGTACCATTGGTCCACCCGCCTGTTTTGGTACCAGTACCATGCTGTTTTTGTTACTATTGCTCTGTAGTATAGTTTGAAGTCTGGTATCGCTATACCACCTGATTCACACTTCCTGCTTAGCATTGTTTTTGCTATTCTGGGTCTTTTGTTTTTCCATATGAATTTCATGATTGCTTTCTCTATTTCTACAAGAAATGCCGTTGGGATTTTGATTGGCATTGCATTAAACCTATAGAGAACTTTTGGTAATATCGCCATTTTGATGATGTTAGTTCTGCCTATCCATGAAGAGGGTATATTTTTCCATCTTCTAAGATCTTCTTCTATTTCTCTCTTTAGGGTTCTGTAGTTTTCATTGTATAAGTCTTTCACCTCTTTTGTTAGGTTGATTCCCAAGTATTTTATTTTTTTGGAAGATATTGTGAATGGAGTGGTTGTCCTCATTTCCATTTCAGAGGATTTGTCGCTGATATACAGGAATGCCTTTGATTTATGCGTGTTGATTTTATATCCTGCCACTTTGCTGAATTCATTTATTAGCTCTAATAGTTTCTTTGTAGAGCCTTTTGGGTCTGCTAGGTATAGAATCATGTCATCTGCAAATAGTGATAATTTAAGTTCTTCTTTTCCTATTTTGATGCCTTTAATTTCTTTCGTCTGTCTAATTGCTCTGGCCAGTGTTTCGAGAACTATGTTGAACAGAAGTGGTGAGAGAGGGCATCCCTGTCTTGTTCCAGATTTTAGAGGGAATGCCTTCAATTTTTCTCCATTCAGAATGATGCTAGCCTGAGGCTTAGCATAGATTGCTTTTACAATATTGAGGTATGTTCCTGTTATCTCTAGTTTTTCTAGAGTTTTGAACATAAAGGGATGCTGTACTTTGTCGAATGCTTTTTCCGCATCTATCGAGATGATCATATTATTATTATTATTATTAGCTATCAAGATATAATTATTAATCTTAGTAAATTAATGTGACATGCTTTAATGATACACACATAGCATCACGGACAGAACAAGAATCCTTCAAAATTATGTGTAAATCGATACGTGATATATGAGACCATAAACTAACAGGTAGGTGGAGATCTGTAGACTTTGCAACAATAAAAGGTAAGGAGACAATTGGAGTTCATATGAATAAAAGAAATCACGTCAACACTGCTTCACATTATACTCCCCCTGACCACAAATCCCAAGTGGATTAAAGACAATCAGGTCTTTAAGACACTAATTGTCTTTAATCCACACTAGGCAAAACTAGTATTTAAAAACATTAGTGAAGAAGAATATTTTGTGAGTTTTGAGGTAGGGAAGAAATTCTTTAAAAATATATTCACTAAAAATTGGTAAATACAATCATGTTAAAATGAAACCTACATTAGAAGAAAGTGCAGACAAGCTACTTTGAGAGAAGTGAGAGGAAATATGTACAAAGACAGAGTAGACAATTGATGTGATTTGGGAATATTTACATAACTCTTCCATACATTAAAAAAAATGAAACCCATCCATCTGAAAAAAAAACAGAAAAATTTTTATGGTTTGTATATGAGGTATCCCCCAGAAGCTCAATGCAAGAAGATTTAGAGCAGAAATGATTGGGTTATGAAAGTCTTAACACAATCAATGAATTGATTCTCTGATAGAGATTAACTGAGTGGTAACTGAAATGGTAGGTGGGGCTGGAGGAGGTTGGCATTGGGGGTGTGGCTTTAGGGCTTTTTTTTTTTTAGTTGTAGATGGACTTGATACCTTTCTTTCTTTATTTTTATTTGTTGCTGAGGATTGAACTCAGTGCCTCACATGTGCCAGGCAAGTGCTCTACCACTGAGCTACACAGTCCCAGCCCCATATATTTTGTATCTTGCAAGTGGAGTCTCTGTCTCTGCTGCCTGATTATCACGTGAGCTGCTTCCTTCCACCACACTCTTCCACCACAGTGTTCTGCCTCACCTCAAGCCCCAA
Organism: Marmota monax; assembly: GCF_021218885.2. NCBI lineage: Eukaryota > Metazoa > Chordata > Mammalia > Rodentia > Sciuridae > Marmota > Marmota monax. The sequence goes on from NW_026693435.1 coordinate 64,526, forward strand.
GGTATGGAGCTGGTTGTCTATGGACTGAGACCTCTGAAACAGTAAGCCTCCAAATAAACTTTTCCTCCTCTAAGTTCATTCTTGTCTGGTATCTTAGTTGCACAATTAAAAAGCTGACTAAAACAGAAATGTTTACTAAGAATGTACAAAATAATAACAATAGCATAACACTACTAATCCTAAACATTTTCAAAACATTTAAAAATAAAAAAAAAATACCAATCATGTTTGATTGAATTATTAGTTCAAATGTTTTATTGCGCACACACATTCTTGCCAGGGGCTCCCAGTATGTAAAATGAACATTCTACCTTCCCAACTTTGCCCTTATTAGTTAGGATTTGCTTTGAGGAATAGAATCTAAGTGAACATGACATAAAACTGTTCTTTTATTCTTAAGTCTGCTCCTAAGTTTTTCTACGTAGTTCCTATAAAATTCCTGTGCATGTACATAATAGCCCATGATATTCTTGATATTAATAATCTATAATTTGATTGTTTAATTTATCTGTGAGAAATCTGAGAATTATAAGGCATCTCATAAATATGCCACACACACACACACACTTTAGCCTTTGCACATTGTTTTCAGCAGTGGGTCATGATCACTCAATGGCTATTTTCTTAGAAAAGGAGTCCATTGTGTTATTCCTGATTAGCTGACTTTTTCTTCTACACTGTTTTCTACCTCTTGCCTTTTGAAAGACAACCAAATGGGCCCATTGGTCATTTGTACAGGAGTCTAGAGAACTACTCTTACTTTGACACTTTGGAGAATGTACAGTGACGGCCTCTTCGACCAACTCTGTTTTGGGTCTAACACCAATCCAGTGTCTTTTGTGTGCAAAATGCTTTCATGGGAGCCATTTTATCTTTGCTTTTGTTTCCAACCTCCCTCCCTGCAGGACTCTGGCCAGTCTTGGTAAGACAGAACTCACTCAATCAACATTTATTAAACACCTGCTGTGTTCTAGGAATTGAGGCTATATAGCAGTGAATGACTGTGTCTCTGCTCCCCTGCAGCTTATGCCCTATTGAGAAATATAAAATCTAATGCTGTAACATTAAATTCCTCAGTACACAGTTCTCACTAAAACCTGAAATCATGTCCCTCCCTTTCCAATTTCTCTGTCATATTAGTCTTCTCAGGCCTGCCATATTAGTCTTCTCAGGTGGCCATAACAAAATCCCATAGACTTGGTGGCTTAAACAACAGAAATTTATTCTCTCACAGTTCTGGAGACAGTTAAATCCAAGACCAAAGGGCCAGAATTGTTGGTGACTAGGGACGGCTCTTCCCTTGGGGTGTAATGTCTGTCTTCTCACTGTGTGCTCAACGCCCACCCCTTGCACCCCACCCTAGTGTGTGTGTGTGTGTGTGTGTGTGTGTGTGAGATGTGCACTTAGTGTCTCTTCTTAGACACCAACCCTGTCAAATCAGGGTCTATTTTTATGATGTCATTTAATCTTAATTATTTCTTACTCCAAATACCTCACACTAAGAGTTACAGCTTCAACTTAGCAATTTTGGGAGCATGTATACATTCAGTCCCGATACTTGCTAACCTCTTAATTTCAGATCCTCCTCCAGACTCAGGGATTCTACAGCTGGCACCTTCTGAATTAAACTTGATACTACCTATAGGCAAGGATTCTTCCCTGAGTCACATACCTCAGCCTCTTGGGTGGTTCTGGCTACAAAGCTTATTATCTTCAACTCACATTGTGTAAGTATCTAGTTATTTTCAGGTCCCTTACTTGGTCACTGTGCAACTTGCCCTTATCAGACTGTGAGTGAGAGCCTAAAACCAAGCCTGTCATTTAAACCTTGTTACCTCTTCATCTGCCCTTTCTAAGGCTTCTGCCCTTCTGCTACATTTTCACATCTATAGATGGATGCTGTTTACTCCTCAATGACCTGTCATTTCTAGAAATGTTGCCTAATGACTTTGTACCATGGATATTTCCCCAACAGGCTTTATGGGGCTACCCATAACCTCACTGGGGCTTGCTGCAATCTCATGCCCTCTCTTATAGCATATTCGTTAGCACTAAAACCAGAGGCTGTCTTAAGAATTTAATCAAATTTAGGAAATTAAATGCATGAATTATTAGTTGTTTATATTGCATTGTCTCTGTGGAGCCTGTAACTGGGTTTGCTACTTATTTCAAGAAGAAAAAATGGGGTATAAATACATTTGGGTAAAGAAAATAAATCATAGTGAAAGAGCCCATAGAGAACTATGGATACCTGTCCCAGTTGTGTCTTCTAAGGTGGATCCCATATTGAAGAAGTGGAATATTTTTAGAACTAAGTGTCTCAGAACTGGGCATTGTGTCATAACTATGGCTTATGTTCCCATCATAATGACAAACATGACCCCATGGGATCTTCTCTATTTGATGATTGGAATGAATTGTTCAATGGACAGCAGAGATTACAATGCTTCATCAGGAAAACTAACACAGGCCCATTTTCCTATCCACAATAAGCTTTTCTAAAAAACTTTCCCTAGAAGAAGATTCTTGCACAGAGGATACTGCCAGAAATATTTTCTTGTTTTTGAAAGATGGCTCAATATTTTAGTCATGGCATTAGCCACTTCCATAGGGTCCCATGTGATTGGGGATGTACTGTATTCTATTGAAAATAACCCAATAGACACAGAAAAAAATCATAAAAGTACTTCTTTTGGGGATGCGTTAAATTATTTGCTTGTTGCTTGGTCAGTCCAGAGACCCAATGGAGGCTCATCCCTCTGTTCAGTGCTTGATAATGGAACTTGGTGTCTTTCAGAAACACCCTATTCATCCCTGACAGTATTCTAACTGCTCCGGGATTCAGGCATTTTTTCTCTCCTACTCCCCACCCTGAAAACACTGTAATAACCAGGGAAATGCTAAGGTGATCATTCATATGATGATAATTCATACCAGTCATTTGCACTTGTTTTGTTAAAGCATTTCACAAACGGTAAAGATAAATCACTTTTACTACAAGCCGAGTTAGGTAAAGCCCACTCCTATATGATTATTAAGTCAAATTCGGGTAGAAAAATATGTATTATATAAAATCTACATAAGAAAAGTTTTAAAAGTTTAGGCTTTAGAACAAATTCACTTTTTTGTCCTTTGCACTCCTCTTGCAGGCTATACATCCTTCTATCATTTCAGCTGCAGTATTTTATAACATTCATCTATGTGCCCATTTCCCTGACTTGCATATACCTTTCTAAAAGCAGGACCTGACTCTTTTTCTTCTTTGTATAAACAGCACCACGCACAGAGCCCAGAACTCACAGATCACTTGACATAAGCAAATGAGTGAATATTTTATGCATAAATGCCCTTGTTCCCTAAAAAATTATATAGAGTAGTTTTGCTATACTATTACTGTGAGGTTAGCAAAAAATATAAATAAATAAAATATCTGTGTCCTGCCTTTAATAGATCTGTTTAAAAATAATAAAATTGATTTTCTTCTCTATGGTACTGTGTAAGGTAATATATGGTACTGCAGACTGAATGGTTTAAAGATTTAAAGACAAGGTAGTTAATGATACCTTTGCCCCAGACTGAAGCTCTAGGTATTTGGAATTTATATTCTGAGAATAAGGCCAATATCTAAAGAAACATATCTTAGTTTTCTTTCTTAGCTTCTATTTATATCACCAAATAAATAAAAAAGTTTCATATTCTATTGATAATAATTTTAGGAAGCCTATGCACTTGTTTTAGTTATACAACCTATTTCCAAGAAAATGACATTTTGGCTCTCTTTATTTTTCTATCAAGTGGAAATAATAATGATAGTTTTGTTTCTCCAAAAAAGGATAATTATGACATAAATAAAGTGACAATATGTGGAACTATTTTGAAGAGTATAAAATGCTAAGCAACTGCAGGGAAGTGCAGGAGCACAGGCAGACACAGGGATATCAGTGTTCAAGAGAGGGGCTTTGATTAATTTCTCTTTTGTTCATTCTTTGAGATTCTTTAAAGTGAGTGCATTACATGGAGGTTGGAATAGGATGGCCAGGTCCTGAAGTACAGTAACACCATAACTTCTACCTCCCTGGCTAACAATTCCATATTTTTATGACCTCCTTCCACCTTGAATCCAGTCCTTTTAGTGGCCTCTATTTTTGTTTCCTTCCTATGAATGGAACCCGATAGTAGTACCTGAATCTTTCTCCTAGGCTTTGCTAGGTCTTTCCTGGGGAAGTAGAATACTTTATCTGAAAGATTAACTTTGGCAGAATAACTGCACAGGCTTGACTCAGATTTCTTTGGCCCTATCTGGAGCAAGCCTGCTCACCATAAGACAAGTTCTTTTTGTTTGTTTGTTTGTTTTTTTGCACTGTGAGCTCCACCTGGGTAGAGCTCAGGTGGAGGGAGGCCAAGATGCAGGGAGGCCTTCCCTGGTCAGCACTGCCTGAAGCTGGGTGCCTGAGTTTGTCTAATTCTGTACTGGTAAGTGATCCTACTTCAGCATTGCACTTTAAGTCAGGTCCTTCAACCTGGCTCCTTGATAATAAGAATGATAATTTGTCCTCCATCATTATTCTTTATGGTCTGGGGACTTAGCTCATTTGGTGGAGTGCTTGTATCACATGTTAAAGGTCAAGGGTTCAATCCCCAGCACCACACAAAAAAAAGAAGAATTATATAATTACTGTTTATTTCTTAACTTGTTCAGAGTCTGGGCAGCTCTTGCACATGTATCCTAGCTACATGAAAAAGTTCTCTCATGAACAATGAGAATTGTTTGTTTATTACCGTACTCCTGTTTCTCTGGCCCTCACTTTTGTTTTTATCTTGATACTCAATGTACATTTCAAGTACCCCTTGCTATTATAACCCATTTAGTATCTCAACTTGGTATATTTTAACATTGGCAAGAAAGCACCCACCTCGGGACCAGCCTGGCGGGAACCCAGATGGTCAGCCCAGTTCTAACCCAATCTTCTCATTGATAAGAGAAGGTTGGCACACATGTCACAAATGTAGGCCAGCAACAGCTACTCTGCTTTCTCTCTTTTAGCCTCTTCCAAGTTTTTGCAGTCTTTTCTGTTAGTCTAAAGAGGATTTCCCAATAATGTTTGGAGCAACTTGGATGCTGGAGGGAAATTTTGCTTTTCTGCAATCTTGAAAAGAGACTGCTTAGTCTTCTCCCATGCATGGAATTGAAATTGTCTGTGAGAAGTTTGGAACTATGAAACATTTCTATTTAGATTCTTAATGGAATGCAATTCAGAATATTACTCGTTGATCTGCTTCGTTTTTATTTGTTGGTATTTATCTCAAATGTCTTGTTTCATGATCTTGACAGTGCTGTGATATGATATTACTTTCCAACCAGCATGGTGCTACTATTTTAAAGGTCAGTGTGATGCTCAGCATGTTGATACTCCATTTCCCACTTTGAACACTGTATTTAAAGTTTCCACTGACTTCACCATATTGCCAAGGTTTGGAAGACCTCTTAACTGAGAATGCAGAGATTTCAAAAAGCATAAAAAAGTCTTAGAGTTTGGAAATGTGAACTGTAACAGAATCAAACTCAAGGTTCCTTAAATTCTCAGTTTTAAAAAAAATGAACCAATATGAGACAGATTAAGTGATCTGTCTAATAGAAACTACTAAATGTATATGTGAGGATTATAGGAAAGTTGGCATTTTGCCTGATTTAAGTTTTTTCCCCCTACTTTATATCACCGTCTTTTTATTATTTGAGAACTACAAAAATGTTTCATCAAACACATTCCCACTCAAAAAACTCAAACAGTTTACTTTTTATATACAATTATCATTGGAAAAATTTCTTCCTTGTTTGGTGCTTTGTACTCTCAGAAGAAAGGTAGCCATTTAATTCTTGCTTTGTGAAACTGATAGCTAAGTGTGATTCTTCTATTGGCTATAGTTTCATAAAGAGTAAAACTTCCCTGAACCTTTGAAGGGATATGCAGGGTTTGAAACTTTGATCTAAAATTATGGACAGGTAGGGGCTGGGGTTGTAGCTCAGTGCTAGAGTGCTTGTCTAGCATATGTGAGGCACTGGGTTTGATTCTCAACACCACCTAAAAGTAAACAAATAAAATAAAGGTCCATTGACAAAATATAAATATGGGCATGTAACCCACAAAACTACTGTGGTCTCAGTTTGGAAGCATAATCTGCTCTTATATAACTTTGAGAAAATTTACTCTGCCTGCATCACATTCCTGGTAAGAGTATAGCTCCATAATTTTATTATAGTGAGATGAAGAATTGAGACCCATAATTCAATTAAACACACTCAGTATTTTCTAATATATAAATTTTTGACAGTATTTTGTGTGAATAATAGTATCCTATTATGTTGTTATTTTGCCCATTGCTAATTGTGGAGAGATTAAGTACATTTTCCTATGCTTGTGATTCAGGTACTTTTCTTTTTATAAAGAAGTGCCGTTGAAATTATTAGCCTATTTTTCTATTGCATTGACTGTCTTTAAAAAACTTTTTTCTTAATATGTGAGAGGTTTTTAAAAAAATGCATTTTCAAATAAGTGCATTGTAGGTTTTATTTTCTCATACTTTTCCCATTGTGTATTCAGAACCAGATAATAAGAATGATAATTTGTCCTCCACAATTACTATTTATTTCTTTACTTAACTTTCATACAGTTAAATTTATCAAATACTCTTTAAGGCAGATGATTATTGCAGCCATTGACAAAATGGACTGATCTCACTAACCTTTTAGCTGGAATGATGGGAAAATGATTTCTTATCAACCTACAGACTAGCCCAGGCTGCATCACCTGGAGGCTAGTTGGGTTATAAAGACAAGAAGATGTATGCAGGACCTCAGACACCAAACTTAGAACTGCTACAATGTTGTGTCTACTGCATTCTGTTGGCCAGAGAAAATTAATAGCCCAGATTTTCCCAGTGGAGCTCAGACTACCTCTATGGTGAAAGTGCTGCAAAGTCACTTGAAATAGTATGACTACGTCAAGGGCAAGGATTCTTGCAATATACTTGAGTTCTTTACTTTGTGTAGGTTCTCAGGTCAGCAGAAACCACCACCTCATGGTAAAAATCATTGTAAGTACCATTATCATCAGTGTCTAAATGCAAGAGCCACTTGCTCTCCCATGACCTTGGACTCCATCAGCATTTCGTTCCATGCTTCCTTGATGTTAATGCAAATATTCCAGATGCTACTGGAAGACCCAGAATTTAATTCTCCCACCCACATAAGGGTTAGTGTACTCATCCAATAGGAGAACAGCTCAGTTACAGAATTGCATTTTAAAAGTCTTTTTCAGGAACCGGTCATAATTAAAATGGGACAGGAAATCAATAGCAAAAGTATAACAAGGTCATAAGGGATTGTTGAAGACAGGTTTCTAAACCATTTGTTGTTTTTCTTTTAACAAAGATGTGGTAACATTTAAGGAAAATTGATAAGTGGCAAAACACCCAATAGCTAGTAAATACAGGAAGCTTTTCTCACTTTAGGCTTGAAAAAACAAGGAAGTGAATATTTCCTGGAATCTTCTCTGAGACTTCCAGTTATAGGAGAAATGTATCTGAAAGTTCTAATTTTGGTAGAGGAACACAGCCTTATCCAACGCAAAGCATAGCAAGGAGGAATGGCAAGGGTGAGTACCCTCAACTATCTCTTTCTGTCTTAAGCTTTCAGACAGTGCCTCACATTGTCTGAAAAATGAAAAGGTAGAGATGACAAGGGAACCCAGTTCATATGAGTTGGTTCTGAACTACATACTATGGTAGAGAAGGAAGAAAATCTGTCTTGATGGACAGCCAGATAATGTCCAGCTATCTGCATAATAAGAATGTGCTAAATGTATCCATGGCTTCTATACTAAAAAGAAGATGCCTTCAGATTGGACCATCCTATTTGCTTCTTGCTTCTGCAGAAATATTCACTGGTTTATAATTATTTAACAATATTAATGCAAATTCTTACACTCATTTTTAATCATTAAAGAATTTTCTTTCTAAACAACCTCAACCACAAAATTCAGTTCTTAGATATTTCTGTTAAGAAAGTCAATAAGTGAGGGTTGGGATTATGGCTCAGTTGGCAGAGCACTCACCTAGCATGTGTGAGGCACTGGGTTCGATCCTTAGCAACACATAAAAATAAATAAATAAAAATAAAGGTATTATGTCCATCTACAACCAAAAAATTAAAAAGTCAATAAATGATCTATTTCTCTTTATTTTATTTTGATTTTGTTTCTTTTTTGAAAGCTTGATTTGAGTTTTTAAGTGGTTGATATCAAAAGAGACATACCTGCTAATACTTAATACTGTTTCTTTAATGGAAATCCAAAAAATAGAAGACAATGTTCCTTTTAACTATTTAGAGAAACTAACATATGCAGGACCTTAGGTCCATCACACCAAGCAGCTTGAAGAAAATGTCTGAATTTTACTGGAATCAAAGGCAATGGTATTTGTAGTTACAGAAATTCCCAACTTCAAGAAATTTTATCATACCAAATCATAATTATTCTCTGAAGACTTGAAAAGGGCACATTTTTGTCTCACACAGGATTCATTTCATTCATTTATCTTCAAAAGGGCCCTAAGGAAATGATTATTTTAATAATGCACTACTACTAATAATAATCAGAGTTGCTGTTTGTAAGGACTTTACCCTATCCCACGTACTGTAATAAAATATTTAACTATATTTTGTTTTGTTGTCACAACCTTTCTGCAATTTAGTTTTCATATTGTATTAAAAAATTTCAGATCTAAGTAACTTGCTGATTATCTATACATTTAACCTATGAGTGTGAGTTTCTCTCATTACTGTATTCAACATGTATAGTATTGATAGTGATCAAGTAACCATATTTGCATAAGGAGGGAACAAATTGAAACTCAGCAACAGAGAGGAAGAAGACTTAGTTGTGTATTTGATTAAAAAGCTTAAAGGTTACAAAAAATTATGTTTAACATGATCTTAACTAAGAAACTAGAAAGATGAAAGAAAAATATGTATGATTTTTTCCCCCTACCTGACCAGTGAAATTAAAGGCAAAAGAAGCATCCTAGCAACAAGATTTTGTGGGATGTAGGGGAAGCCAAAGCATTGATAAAACATTCATAAAAACAGAGGGCTCACATTTCCCTTTACAATGTTTTTAAGTTATATGGACAGTGCTCTAGGGCATTCGGAACCATGGCAGAATTGTTCTAAGGTGCTACAGATGGAAATGGGAAGTATGGCTTTCCATCTATAGTCAAGGTGATTTTATTGTTCACATCTAAAATCAATAGCCTAAAAGGGGAGGAACCTGATATGAATTCAATCAAGGACCACAAATGTGAACCACACAGGATCAAAGAGTGCAGATTACAGTCCCAAGGACATATCTGAATGCAACAACAGTGTTGCCTGATCAACCATGGGCAGCCATTGTGAGGAAAGTAAATAACACGTTCCCGAGGAGTCCTAGAGGGAAAAAGAGCCCTTGCTGGTGGTCAGCATTTAGTCTGCAGCCTCAATAGGAAGGAGCTGCTCAATTCTCCAAGGGAAGTGATTCATTTTCCTGGGGAAAAAAATAAGTAAATGCGATAAATATTGGTGCAAAATGTTTGACTCCCCGGCATGAAGGCTGGCGGTCATCAGATTTTCTTGTCAAAGTGAGTACTTTGTGAAACTGGCAGCAGTAGCTTTGGTTCTATTTCATTATGTGTGTCAAAGACTGCAGAAAAGGGATCTCTCATTGGCCCAGAGTTCTAGTGCTTGCTCAGTTCTGAGCTCACCCACAAATGATTTATTTCAGAATAGGTACCTCTCACACAATCTCACTCCAGCTTTCAATGGGGAACACTGGTGAGAAAGCATTCTGAACAGAGCCCATGGGAAAGGAAAAAGCAAACAAGGGTCCCCTGCTTTCATGGTACTCTGACTCCAGGAACTAAGAGCAACTGGTCTTTCATGTTTTTTTTTTTTTTTTGATTATATGATCTCTTCAGCCACTGCGCTTTGTTCCTATCAATCTATTGTATCTTCTGTCAATTCAGGAATACTTGCTGTCTTTAAAACATAAGAGCCTTTTCCAGTTGAAAATAATTAGAATCCAGAAGCATGAGAGATCAGATTCTAAGAAGCCTGTGAGTTCTGATTTTTGTATTCCGTTTCCGTGGCAGACATCAGTCACCCAACAATGGCCAGTAGGCAACTTTTCACTCACTGTGTGAAGTTTTACATAATGATTCAGTGTATTCCAATTTAGCCTCCTATCAGTTTAAAATTTTTTATTGGTGTATATTCATTATACAGAACACTGGGTTTTACTGTGGCATATTTATACATGCATATAACATAATTTGATTCCTATGAGTTATTTTTAAGTAACAGTAAATAATTAGGATCCAGAAACATGAGAGATCATATTCTAAGCAGATTGTGAGTTCAGATTTTTTAACTGAACAGATAAAGTTCATTAGGCTAAATTAATGAACTTGTCCAAGGTCACAGATTAAAGTGCCCTTGAGGAGGATCAGAATACCTTGCCTTCAGTCCTTGCTTTTACATCCAACCCTTCTACCTTTCTATCAGCTAAGACAAATTGGTCTGCTGGGAGACATGTAGAAGTTTAGTCCATGGGAAGATTAAAGTGATTTTGTGCTGGCAAAATTATTAATGGGCAGAGTCAACCTTTCCAGCAGGCACAGTACCCAGAGTCCAAGAAGATATCTGTAAGTTCTAATCTTGGAGACAACACAGATGAAGGGGAGTTAGATGCCACTTACCCCTGTTGTCCATGTCATTGGCAGAACTCAGAGACAAAACAGCCACATCTTCATAGGGATCTCAAGGTAGCAGCTCTGGGGAAATAGAATAAAGTTTGAGTGTTCGTATAGTAATCCCTATACCCAGAATCTTGCTTTCGGCAGTTGTCGTCATTCTCAGTCAACAGCAGTCTAAAAAGATCTGATT
>NW_026693436.1:0-8733 GCF_021218885.2 Marmota monax
TAAAAAGAAAATAAAAAGTATAAATATCTGGGAACCAGACAGCATACATCTAAGTGATCTATGGGCAAAAGAATATATCAAAAGAGAAGTCAGAAAACATTCCTAGATATTTGAAAACAGAAGTAAAGTATACCAGACATTGTGTCATATGCTAAAGCAGCACTTATTGAAAATAATGTCATTAAATTACTGCATTAGAAAAGAAGGAAAATCTATGATGTATACATAAAAAAATAACACAATATAATCAAGTGGAGTTTATTTTGGGAATGCAAGTTTGTTTTAATATTTAAAAATTTTAATTCACCATGATGGCAAATTAAAAAGAAAAATCATGATCATCTCCAAGACACAGAAAAAGGATTTGACAAAATTTAATACCCATTTCTAATAAAAAATATAATAAGGTAGAAATCAAGGGAAGTATGTTCTATCAGATGAAAACTACATAAGAAAAATAATTAACATCAGCTCAGTGATGGAAGACTGAATGCTTCTCCTTGAGATCAGGAGTAAGATAAGGTGTCCACTTCTGCACTCTATGCATCACTGTTCTGTTGGTTATAGCTGAAAAGAGAAGATATGCAAGGGTAAAAAATTTTTCATTGACAGAACATGATCATCTGCATAGAAAATGCATACATTTTTTAAAAAATTCTAAAACTGCTAATTGAGTCAAGTTTTAAAGATAAAAAATAGATATTTAAAGATGATAATACCAAAACACAATGGAAAGTTGAATTTTTTAAAAATTCCTTTATTGCACAGTAAGGTGACTATAGATAACAATAATATACATTTCTAAAAGCTAAATGAAAAATTTTGAAATTTTCACCATAAGAAATGATAAATACTTGAGGATTTAGATATGTTTAGCCCAATTGAAATTTTACACAAGGAATACAAGTATCACAATATTGCATGGTACTCCATTAATATACACAATTTTGTGATTTTATATATCAGTTAAAACACATTTAAATAAAAAGCTTTTAAAACAAACATTAAGATAGTAATTTCAGTGGTCTCCGAACTCAAAATCTTTAGGGAGGAAGCTGACTAAATATGTTCAAAACATATATACTGAAAATAACAAGGCACTATAAAGAGCAAAGAATTCCTAAGTTAACAAAGAAATAGATTACATTTATAGTCAACAGACTCTATATCATTGACATATCAATTCTCCCCCAAATTTTCAAGATTTAATGTAATCCATAACAAAATTTCAGCAAACATTTTTGTTAAAAATCACAAGATACCTCTAAAATCCATGTGGAAATATAAGGGCCTTACAATACCCCAAAAGAATAATTAATTTGTGTATATAACATTTCATGATTTTTTTAAAGCTAGGAATTGAATCCTGAGTATTCTACCAATGAGCTACATCTCCAATCTTTTGGGTTTAATTTTTATTTTGAAACTAGTCTCACAAATTGCCCAGGTTGGCTTTAAACTTGTGATCCTCCTGCCATATCCTTTCAGAGTTGCTGGGATTGCAGGCTTGAGCTACTATAGCCTGGCTCTTCACTATACAACTTTAATAATAATAATAGTAATAATAATAATAATAATAATAATAATAATAATACCCAGTATCAAGACAGTAAAGACAGTATGGTTTGGCATTGAGATAAACAAGTAGATCAACAAGAAATAATAGAGAACTCATAAATTAATGAAAATTGCCAATGTAAAAAATGTGATCCAGAAAGAAAAAAAAATGATAAGTCAGATTACATCAACATTAAACAATTTCTTCTTAAGATTAAAAGCTTAAAAGATATGGCTATAAGAAAGAAAAGACAAAATGCTTGATGAAATAAAATTATATATCTGACATAGGATTTACATCCATTATCAGTTTTCATTACTCAGAAATGGGAGAAAACCTTACTTTTAAAAATGTGTTAAACATCTGAACAGACATCTTACTAAAAAAAAAAAAGCACTTATTGATAACAAATATATGCAAAATCCCTAAGATCATTAGTTAATAGGAAGTGCAGATGTAAGCCCAGTGAAAAAGTTCTACAGGCCTTTACAATATCCAAAGTTGGACAATATTTGCCATATCATTTTTTGGTAAGACGTAAAACAAATGGAACTCCCATACACAGATGGTAGAAATGTAAAGTGACACAATATTTTTGAAAACAATTTAGCAATTTTTGAAAACCTTGATGATATCCCCACCACATGACCAATATTTTCCACTTATAGATATTTACCTAAGAGATAAAACTCTGTGAGTATTAGGAACTATAAATATATTCATAACAGCTTTATTTTTATCAACAACTGGACACAAAGAAATGCACATCAAGAAGCAAATAGATCAAAATAGCAAATTGATAGTAAAATGTACAGTATGAAGCAAAACAAAAAGGAATAATGATACATGAAACAACCCATATGTAAATTAAAATAATTATGCTGAGTACAAAGGCAGAAACAGAAAAGGTCATAAGGTGCCTGATTCCACAAAAATAAAACCAAAAGCTGAAATTTTAATCTTAGAGAGTAAAAAAGATCAGCAGTTGCCTGGCATGCAGTAAGATATGTAGTAACCAAGGGAGAGAAAGTATAATGGGACATAAAGATCTTTGAGGAGGACAAATGTTTCTTAACTTCATTAGGACAATGCTCTCCCTAATTTAAGCATACTTAATTCATCAAATTTTTACTTTAGTTGTATATCAATTAGATCTCCAGAACACTGTTAAACAATACTATTATTTTAGTCAGCTATTTCACTAGTGTGACTAAAAGAACTGACAAGATGAATTTTAGAAGGAAAAGTTTACTTTAGGGCTCATGGATTCAGAGGTCTCAGTCCTCAGACAGCCTGCTTCATTCCATGGCAGGGCTTGAGGTGAGGCAGAATATCATGGCAGAAGAGTGTGGCAGAAGAAAGCAGCTGGGTTTATGGCACCAAGAATTAGAGACAGAGACTCCACTTGCCACATATAAAACATATACCCCAAAGGCACTCCTCATCATAACCCACTCATTTCTCTTCGAAACCTTCTTGTATTGTCTCACAATTGAGCTTTGGGGGGACACCTAATATCTAAACTATAACAACTCTCCTGGAAAGCATAATGGTAACTGGTGGTTTCTCCTAACTAGGTTCTGAGCGTTCTGTGTTTTTTGTTTTTTTTTTTTTTTTAATAATAGTAGGACTCTGTGAAAAACACTGAACAAAATGGAGGGGAAAGAACTGAAAAATGCAGACTTATGTTGTGGTGGTAATTAAATTTTAACTTGAGAACTGGAAAACAACAGACGGTAAATAGTCTATAGTCACAAATGAAAATTGTTTATGAATACCACAGTAGAGATTTAGTAAAACACTATGGCTCTCCTAAGAATTTTGTATTTCTGCCAAAGGCCCTTATGAAAACTCTAGAGGAGGTTTAGATAAAGTAAACCTAGTGAGGGGAATAATTGAAATGGTGTCTCATTGTTCTTTCCAGTGCATGATTCCTACCCTCCACTTTCACTGAATCATTAGAAACTGGTCCATGTTGGCAGAGTGGAAGTTAAGTTCATAGACTGTGAATGCAATGCAGAAAGACACAAAGGAATTAAGGGAATATGCATATTACACTTGGGTCCCAACCAAACCCTTTGTTTAAAAGGAGGGGGGAAAAGAATAGGTGGATATACCTATATTTTCAGGGCAGCTTCCAGTTCTAAGCTATAATTTCAGCTAACATATCCTTTTAGTGTCAGGATTGAATGTAACAGAGCTGATTGTTTAATATTTACTAATGGAGTTGATTGTTTATTATGCCTTAAAATATCTCCATTGCAACAAATATTTAGTGAATTAGATATATTTAAAAAAGTTTAAATGCTGGAAATAGAAGGCTAAAGGGTAGCCAAGAGGTCTTTAAATATATTATCAAGTGTCATTTTTCTTTACCCATAAAAGAACAGAAAACAGAGCTAAATGCGATTTCATAATGAAAAAAAAATTTAAAATTGCATGGCTCTGAGAATTATCTTCTGTAAAGTACTTCTGAGAAAGGACAGTTGCAACAGAAAATTATGTGTCTGAGTTACTTTCAATGTATTCCTCTCAGTCAGCTAGTAGAGGGGATATTTTTTTCCACCATTATTTATGTGAAAACCAGTAAAAGCATAAAAAAGTCTGTTCATATTAAATGAGTTATTTATGTGACATCTTATACTCATCTTTAAAATTGTGATAGTGTACATAACATTAAGAGTAAAAATTCTTAGAAATGTGTATTTTAATATTTGTTTTATTGATTTACTGTAGAATGTAATGAATCTTTTAAGTCTATATATTCAGAATCATATTTACTTCTAGAAAGTTCTATTATATCATACATTTAATTATTTTTGTATTTTTTCCAATCATAACTCTTCCTTGGAAATATTAATAAGTCGTATTTTGTCCTTTTCCATGTTTTCCAATATTTATTTAAACATTTCCTTTTTTTAACATTTTTTCTTTTCATCCTGGAAAATGAAATTGAATTTTTCCCACTACCTGAGATAATTTTTAATTTAAAATTTTTAAATTTATTTAAATTAATAAATGGTTTATATTGCCATCATTTTTGTGAGCTAACTGAAGTTAATATGTAGGCATCATAATGCCTCAACTTTTAGTCTCAGAACACAGATGCTGCATTCCCCAAACATGTATGATTATCAAATTCAACAGATTTACATTGATTAAAATATTACTATTAAATGCATATTCAAAATTTCATGAATGTCTTTGCTAATTGCATTTTCTTTCTGCTCTCGGATTCAACCCAGGACCATGCATTGTGTTGTTTATTTCTGTGCCTCTTAAATCTTTGATCTGGTGCAGTTTCTTCATCTTCTTGACCTGACCATTTTAAAAGAACATTTTAAAATGTTCTTTTAAGAATGCTCCTTACTTAGTGTTTCATCAATTATTTTCTCAAGATTATATTCAAAATAAACATTTTTACTACAATACCAGGAACTTGATATTGTAACCTTTTCAGAGCATCAGATCACCCCCCTTTTCTTTCCCATTTTTGGTCATTAAAACACTGATCATTTGGTCATCATGATGTCCATCAGATTGTTCCACTATAAAGGCACATGTCCCTTTTTAGTTGACATTTAACCTGTGGGAATACACTTTGAGACTGTGTAACAATCCTATTAACATGATGGTTATAGCACTGATTGTTTCAATTAATTATTATTATAGAGTGTTTTCTTTTAGTTCCATTCAAGCTTTCTGCTTCCATTAACTTCTGAAGTAAAAACTTCCCAATACTGAAACTGAAACTGATTTTTTTGTTTGCTTGTTTTTTGTTTTGTTTTTTACAAAGCTTAATTCACCTTCCTTTCCATTCCTTCAGGTCTCAGGCTGGTCTAGATATCTCCCGAATTGTTCTCTCTGGAGATGATTTTTTACCTGCATTATTCTCTTACTCATCAGTGGCTACATCTTCCTTCTCCCCTAGTTTCTACTTGATAATTTCTTTGGACATGGCTCCCAGAGTTGGCTCTGCAGACTTGAGCCCTGCATGTCACCCTGTGCATGTAAATTAAATGTTACAGTACTTTGTTTGTGTCATATAGTAGGCCTGATGGCTTTGGATGGTTTTGATTTTCTGGAGGAGGGTCAAAGAAAAGTTGAAAGACAAATACAGTGGTGGGAGACGGAATAACAGAAACAGAAAAACAGAGACAGCAAAGGAGAGAGAGAGAGAGAGAGAGAGAGAGAGAGAGAGAGAGAGAGAGAGAATATTTAGAGAGATGCCTAATGGGTTAGAGAGAAATAAAAGAAAAAGGCCATGAAAGAAATATATTACTCTTATTTGTGCCTTGTATTAGGTCAGCATTTTAAATAATCTGATTTATTTGACTAACTTTGTCAAAACTATTACCAAATCAGCAACAGTTCCTTCTATTGCTCCAGATGAATTTTCTGTTTTCAGAAGTCATCTAAGCAATGTACACTTTATTTGATAAATAACTCAAAGATCCAGAATTTAAAATTGTTGATAAATGTGAGTCAAAAGGCAAAAATAATAATAATAATTATTATTATTACACCAAATAGTTTACTTAAACGTACAATCTGAAATTTTACGTTATGTTTTACATTAAATATCCAGCATTTTAAATGTACATGACACTAATTGGAAATGACAGAAGAGACCACATCCTATTTGTATTTAAAGGTATAAGAAAACTCAAAGGCAGTAATAGAGTTTTAGTGAATTTTTCAAGTGGGGCACTTAGACTTCACTGGTCTTTACTCATCCTTACACTTCCATACTTGAGGAATTTTCCTGTATCTATTAAACTTAATGTCTTATCAAATGCCTAGAAGCTGACTCATTTAAATGACTCAATGACATAAAAATATTAAGAGTATGGGAGTCAATGCTTTTTCTTAAAATCTGCAACGAGTGAACTGTGGCAATCAAGTTTCCAAATTCTGTTAAGCATAAAATGTAAAATTTGACTTATTTTAGGCTAAGCATTATGTATAGGACTTTTTATTTTAAAATATTGAGATAGTATCAAAATGGCCCCATATAACAATTCACTTAATTTGCCATGTGAAAAATACATTTAATATCCTGATGAAAAGCAGCTCTATTAAACTGAATGGCCTTTTTCCTATTTTCAAATGTCTTAGTTTCTTACAATGAACTGTTAAAAATACTCCCATGCTATTGAATTGCTACTGCATTAAATGAAGGTTCCATTTACTATCGTACAGATAAATATACACATAAACCATGTTTTATTTAAGACACTTAGCTGGAGTGTGAAAAATGGTTAAATGAGAAATATTTAATAACCCAATTTCAAAAGGTCAGCTTTCTATTTTCATTTCTCAGAATATATAAATTCTTGTCATTGTCAGTATTTAATAAAAACTTTAGTTTGGTACTGTGAATAAATTAGTGAACAATCTTGTTAATATATCACATTGAAATATTGATTGTCTTTCATGCAAACTGAAATTAGAGTCTATATAATGTTAAACAACTCTATAGCTCTGGCCCTCAAAGAGATTTTACTCCCTGTTAAAATAATATCTTATCCAGTATCTCCACTTTTACTTTCTCTAGTTCAAGCCATTTTCCATATTATTGTGGGTAAATCAACAACTTGATCACTTTGGTGATGAAACTTTGGAACAATAAATTCTGAAATCTGTTAACTGAGCTGAAGCTCACACTGAGGTCATATGTTTCTTCTATTGGGCATAAACAATGCAGTATAAACACCAGAAAAGGTCATTGTGAGACCATCATAAAGTAACACAAGACAAGGGCCCTAAGCAAACCCCATAATACCACACAGTCCCTGTCCCAGTGAAGTTGAATAATGGCCACCTCTTTAACAATGACAGCATTATCCTTGCTTTAGTAGGATAAGATTTATTGAGATATCTGACCATGGGATTTCCCTCTCTTTCCCAACAACAATCTAGAGTGAATTCCTATTTCTCTAGATCCTCAAAACTGCTTAACCAACACCTAATTCTATTACAGACTCAGTAGATAACATCTCTTACCATGGCAGATTACTGTTCCCCTGTTGAGTGCACTACACCCATTAAGCAATGAACTAAACTTGACAACTAGAGGTGTATTTCTGGTGGTTCTTGGCTGGAGAATATGAACACCCCTTCAGTGATTTTCTTGTGCCTGTACAAGTCTATCCTGTCCTTTGAGCTTGACTTGCAAAATCCTGTGTAAGTTGGTCTCCTCCTTCTCTATAGCTTATATACTGCTGGTTCCACAGGCAACTTGCTTTCCCAATTAACTCTCTCATTCACTGAGTTTTCCATGATAATTTCCATGAAAGGACTTTGGAAGAAAAAAAGGGAGATAAAGAGTCTAACTAGAAATACAAATTTGCCATGAATTCTTGTCAGCAAAAGGACACATGAACTGAATGAATTATGGGCTGTTTATCATTTCTATTACAATGGAATCTGAGAGACTCAAGTCAGAGAATCTTACAATGTGAACCTACCCCTTATACAAGGAGCTCATCTTCCTTACATAAGGCATTGTGTAGAAAATAACATCATCTTGTTAGATTAAGTCTTGAGGGTGAATTCCAGGAATCATTATTCTTGAAGCTACCCAGGTTAAGTTCAGTGTACAGTCAGGATTCCTAGCCAGCACTATAAAGAAAACCAAGACAATAATAAAGGTAATGTTCAGTTTATTGGTGACTTTGAGCAGGAGGAAAGAGGGAGATGCATTCAGAAGGACAATCAAAAAACCCCAAGTACCTTGGCATATTCTTTTACATTCTGAACAGTGTTGTAAATTTTTATTAATCTTACCATCATAATAATTATGATTATGTTTTGTATACATTCAATTTGAAATGAGATGAATTTTTAAATAATTAAAAAATTTAATTTAATAAAATTTAAAAACACAAATGTGTCTTTCAAAAAAAATTCTCCTCTATAGACAGTTGCCTCAGTCATCAGCACTAATGCATATATAATCATTTAGATGCTGTGGTGAGCCGCTTCTGCCGTTTCTGCAGACTATGGTCGCCATTACAAGATGGCGCTGGCTCCGCTGTGGTCTGTGACAAACAACTCCTTATTTGGGAGAGTTGGCGCATGGTTTTTCACCACCCTATGAGAAAGCTCCACGTGGCAGCTTCGCATTGGGGCTTGAGATGCTTTATTAAGGCTGGGAGGGGCATCCGAGAGGG
>NW_026693437.1:0-20585 GCF_021218885.2 Marmota monax
TGCCGCAGTCGGCTGGGCACACAATCACGAGCCACCACACGCTTGTAGATTCAAACAGCAACTCTTTATTCCCGAACTCACACCAGCCGTCTACAATCACGTTCTGGGGAAATCCACGTTCTCTTCCCAAATCCATCTCTGCCAAATCACCTCCACTGGGCTTCTATCTCCAAAATATACTGTCTGAATCCCGTGAGAACTCAAGGGGAACTCAGGCAGCAGGATACGCCCTATTCCCAGCAGGAATAATCTTAAACCTTAAACCTGGAACCTAAACTGGGAACGCCCTAAACAAGATTATCTTAAAACCGGGAACACCCTAATCTGCCTTGGTCCTTGAGCAAGGTCACGTACATTCAATGTCACTGCAACATGGGGTACGCTGGCAAGGAAATTGTCATACCTACTTGGCTAATGGCTCCCAGCATCTCCCCCCTTCTGATTAATTAAACAACAAGCAATGTGGCTTAAGGACCGTGCCTGGTAGGTTGTCCAATTCAACATATGGTTCTTACCCGTCATCGGGAAAACTGACCTTTAGGCGTCAGCCTCCTGTCTTAGGTTGATACCACTGCAATTGAACATACCCGTCACTGACTACCGGTCCAGCATAAGCCATTGGCCCCCAAATTTTAGACCATCACTAGCAGAAGGGAGGAGGATACAGAAATGCCACGACACCAAGCCAATTGACGGCTCCTTGGGAAAAATTGCATCACTGGTGACACCATCAGCAAAGATATGTCAGCACTACCACAATTAACATGGGGTGCGCTGGCAAGGAAATAAAAATTGCATCACTAGTGAACACCATCAGCAAAGATATGCCAGCATTACCACAATTCGCTGCACCAAACGATAGTTACATAGTCCAGGCAAGTTCTGCAAGCAGTTCAAAGCAGAGGAATCTATCAATATGTCCATTCCTCCCAAAATCCGTTTCCTCCCAAAGTAAGTTGACTCTTTGATTGAGCATTACTTGTTGAGTTCTTCACCGGCACTGGGATGGAGATAGGAATTCTGGCAATGATGCTAAAGAGACATTATCCTGAAAAGAATTATTAAATATAATGAAACGGAAAGGTGAAAGTAAAACAAACAGATCTGTTAACCTACTTTAAAAACAATCCTTAACAGCCTTTTACCTAATTTAAAACTAGTAAACAAACAGATCTGTTAACCACCTTTAAAAAACAATCCTTAACAGCTGTTTACCTAATTTAAATTAAACCATTTAAATCACGTGAATAAAAAAATAATAATAATTCGGATCCATTTTTTCATGAGCGCTCCTCATATAAGAAATATGGACATACGCACATACAGACATACAACACAAAACACAAGAGTGTACACAAATGTACAACACATAGGAAAATAGTAAAGGCCTTGTAGCTTTACCTAGGTGAAATCTCCATTGCAATGTTTAAAAACTCCACAGTCAAAAAATAAAACTGATCAGAAAAACATTAACCTAGGTTTGTATGAGCTCAAAAAATAAAAATAGAACCTTATGATGTGGAAAAATGCAATAATAAAATAGCTATTGAAAAAAGCATCCTGGTTAATCACTGTCGCAGATATAAGAATGGCCAAGCTGGAGTTCTGGATATCAGCTATTATGGATTTTAGTCAAATCATCTTCTTTTCGATCTGTAGAAATTGTTTTAGTTAATCTCTCTGGAATCCAAATCGGCTGCTGTTCTCCCTGTGGAAAAACACAAACAGACCCCCGACTCCAGACAATCACTGGGTCAGGACCTTTCCATTGTCCTGTTAGAATCTTTCCAAAGTACCTTAGGCTTATGTACATTTTTTGGATACATATGCTTTTCCGCAGCACTAAGTCCTTATGAATCCAAATTTAAAAAGTTTAGTGTAAAAAACGTTATTTTAAGTTTATCTTTGGGGGATATATACCCCCTTCCAATTCCCTCTTTTTGCTTTAATAAGTATGTCTGTATCTAATAGTTGTCTTAGCTTTTTGCATTTTCTATCTGTAATACCTTACTTGATATTTTCAACCATTTTTTATCTTATTTCTATCTTCTAGTTTTTTTTTTTTTCCCTAAGGTTTGTATATTTACCCTTAGTTGCTTATTTTCCTCCTAGTTTTTTTTTTTCTTCCTATTTTGTGGGTTTAAAACTTTTGTCTTCCTACATTTTTTTATCTTTCTACATCTTCTTTATCTTTATTCTTTTTAACTTTCTATACTTCTGTCTTTAAAGTTTTTCACTTTAAATTTTTAATCTTCTTTATCTAAATATCTTTTCTTATTATCTTCCCATTTTTTTTTAAAGTAATGTCTTTAAGATTAACTAGGCTTCGAATGATGCAATAAAGCAATCTTTTTTCTGCCATGAAGGTATCTCGGCCACCTTCAATTTAACCTTTTAAAGCCTTTTAATTATCATCTATACTGTACTTTTAAATGTACTTTTTCACCACCTACAACTTCACTCTTTTAAACGAGGCTTAGATTCTGTTTAAATCGCTTCAATGTTAGTTTACATGGCTGCCCTTCAACCAAAGGCTTTTTTTTTTTTTAACTCCATTGAGAAGCTTTGTCTCAATCTGCCATGTACAAATAGCTTTTTTTTTATTTCTTCTTTTCTCAAGCTTTTAAAGTAAGTCTAGTTTCCTCAAAATTTTTTTAAATGGCATTTTACAACTTTTTACTTTACCACACAGAGATTATCTCATCTAAAAACAATTTTTTCCTTTAACCTTTTATATTAAAATATATTTCCACATCTTGAATCTTTTTCTCTCTTTTTTAACCGTTAACCCTTTATATAAATTCGCATTTTGAAACAACTCTTATAAAATTTCTGATTTAGACAAATTACTCCACTTTAATAAGATGAAAGACTTTCATGTTTTTTATGATACTATAATACTATAATTGAAACCCAACTGAAAATTTTTCTACTCTTTGTATATAAATTACACATGATAGAATCTTAACACTTAGTAACCTTGTTTTAGCAAAGACACAGACACAAAGCAATATTAAACCTTTTTCCATTTACCAATTTAGGAAAACACACATAATGTTTAAATATATTACCTTATGGAACTTAATAAGTAAAGAGTACTTGATTTCATATTTAGTGGTTGATATTTTAACACTTTAGCTTTGTAAATTAATCAGATGTCTGTAAAAACCAAGATCTTAGACAAATGTAGTAAACAGAACTAGCCATCTCTTTCTTGTTGAAGAAAAATCCTTCTACAGGATACCATGATGGTCTCATTAATATGCTTAATAACTCATCTTTAAAAAGCCATTTGCTACATTTTTGTATTTTATCAACATATGCCTTAACTGTTCTTGGTCTTACTGGGGTGCCTCCTTTCTCTAACAATTTCTCTTCCTCGGAGGCGAACAACTTCAAACCTTGAGTCAACCATTTTCCCCAGTTTGCCTGAGAAAGTTCTAGGAACAGGCAACTTGAAATAAAAACAAAATAAATCAAAACAATAACACATTGTTTTTTGAAATGTTCACCCATTCTTTCTCTCTTCCTCAAGGGTGAGAAATTTCACTTACCTCTAAGCTTCAGAAGTTCCCCGTACGGGCCACCAAATGCCACAGTCTGGCTGGGCACACAATCACGAGCCACCACACAGCTTGTAGATTCAAACAGCAACTCTTTATTCCCGAACTCACACCAGCCGTCTACAATCACGTTCTGGGGAAATCCACGTTCTCTTCCCAAATCCACCTCCACTGGGCTTCTATCTCCCAAAATATACTGTCTGAATCCCGTGAGAACTCAAGGGGAACTCAGGCAGCAGGATACGCCCTATTCCCAGCAGGAATAATCTTAAACCTTAAACCTGGAACCTAAACTGGGAACGCCCTAAACACGATTATCTTAAAACTGGGAACACCCTAATCTGCCTTGGTCCTTGAGCAAGGTCACGTACATTCAATGTCACTGCAACATGGGGTACGCTGGCAAGGAAATTGTCATACCTACTTGGCTAATGGCTCCCAGCAAACTATAAAGCTCTATTAAGTTAGATAGTGTAATATTAAAGAGGGGACAGGAAAATTGATCAATAGAACAGAACAGAAAAGTAGAAAGACACATATAAAACTTTGACAAAAAGTGTCTCTTCAAAGTAGGAGAATGACATTATTCCTAAACATACAAAAATATAGATATTTGGTATTATCTGAAGCCATAGGTATATCAGAGATGTAAATGTCGAAAAGAAATAATAAAGACAACACATGATAATAAGAGCTATTATCTAAATTTCCATAGAATAGGGAATTATTGTTCATAGAGGAGAAAATATAGACTAGTCATGATGGAAAAAAACTCAAACTGGACTAGTTTAATACATTGCAGTTCTCAAAATATATTTTAAAAAGCCAACTCACAGACTAAGAGAATATTTAAATCATGTGTCTACATCTATGAGATATAAGAAACACTCACCTATCAACTTCTTAAAATAAGGAAAATAAAATTTGTCTACAGACTTGAGTAGTTACTTGATTATATTGAATATTCAAATGGAAAGTTTACATATGAACAGGAAATCAATTTTCTTATAATTAGGGAAAGGAAGATGGGAAGTATCTGAGATATCAGTACAAAAATAGACAAACTTAATAAACATGTCCAGGAAGATATGGAGCAAAATTAATATAAATTAATAAAATAATTTTAGACAATTATTGACTTCTAGCTTAAGCAAACATATGTTTTAAAGCATAGCCATTCTACTCTGTGTATGAACCTAAAAGAAATTTGTACAGAGTACATGAAGAGACATATACATAAATATTCTGAGCGGCATTATCTATAATAGCAGAAGCTAGAAAGCACCCAATATCTATCAACATAACAATCAATTAACTAATGTTAATGCAATGGAATATGATAAAACAAGAAAAGTTGAGTTTGTATACCATACACAAAATGTTGACTGAAAGAAGCCAGATGTATAAGAATGCATACATTCCTATTTCAAGATACAAAAATTGAAGAATGATTATTAAAAGACATTTTAAACTTGGAGAATATAGGAGTAAAAGTTGGAGGAAGGGTATGAAAACAGAGTCTGCTGTGCTGGTAATGTTCTATTTTATAAACCAAGCGATTGCCACACAAATAATTTTGTACTAATGTATTGAGTATATTTATGTTTCTTCCTTGACTGTATGATAGATCCACAATTATATAGATTATATTATATAGATTTAAAATAAATTATAAATGACTTTTTGCTGTTTTAATGTGTTCTGTTAAAGAGCATGGGTGAAAGAGCTAGCAACTAAAGAAAAAATAATCTTCTATAGACAGAGATAAAGAGTAATCATATGTATTTCAGCTAGAGAGTTCCAACTGTTTTTAAGAAAAGAAAAATAAAACAAAGAATCTTGAAGATCTCATGCAAAAAATATATCTCAAGTTCCAGCCCAATAGGCCATGTTAGAACAGAGATCCATGTGGACTGAAAGTTCATCTGGTAAGAAACAAATGAGTCACAAGGAGAGAGATGTAAGACTGCATCAAACATATCAATGATCATGAAACAGGGAATAAAAGATATATAGTCATAAAATTAGAGCTGATCAAGAAGATGTAAAAGTTCAAGTCAATTAAAGTCTGGCCATGGCATATTTGTGAATAAAACGAATGAATAAGAAAAAAAATAATATGATTTAATATGTGTCAAGAAATAACTTGAGAGCAGTTTCAAAAATACAATGTTCTTTGTAAGATTAAATTCGTAAGGGTGGGCCACATTTATAGTAAAAGAGTGGGAAGTTATACACAACAGAAAACAGAACAAATAAGTTAGATTCTACCTAAAGCCAATTCATTAAAAATTCTTCTAAATAAGGAATTAATCTAATTTTTAGTCTTGTAGGTCTTGACTAGAATAAAAGTATTTGGAATGATATTCTACATGTATGTGTATGTACTTGTGAGTATGTGGAGTGTGTCTGTACAAATGAATGTAAAGAAATAAAAATGTTAGAACTCAATTCTCAATTTCTGGTCCATTAATTCTCAAAAACAAACAAACAAACAACAACAA
This sequence comes from Marmota monax, assembly GCF_021218885.2. Lineage (NCBI taxonomy): Eukaryota > Metazoa > Chordata > Mammalia > Rodentia > Sciuridae > Marmota > Marmota monax. Next base: position 6,068 of record NW_026693437.1, read on the forward strand.
AAAAAAACTCCTGTCTCAAGTATGAGAGCAATAATCTTTGAAGTAGACTAAATAAATTTTTGTAAAATTAATAAACTTTTCATCCTTTCTCATTCCCACTTCTATTTTTTTAATATGTATTTTCCCCAAACATAGTTTTTACATTGTCTCCTTTATAATAAAAGACACTTTATTATTTTGTATATATATTATATTAAATAACTTAACAGAGTATCTTGGAACTACCATCACCTAATTTTAAAAATGCATGAAGCATTAATATCAACTTATAATATGAAAAATAGAGGAAAGACTTTATGTTATTGCAATATTATTTTTGAGTCCTAAATTGCAATGTGAGCTGTTTCATTCATGGAGAAGAGAGAAAAAAAAAACACACACACAAAACTGAAAACAGACAAAACTGAAAAGCAAAATTCATTTTCCATGGGGTACTTGAAAAAAATTCTATGAATCCTTGTTTATTTACCTAAAAGTTTAATATAGAAAACAATCAGAAGAAGGATAAAAGATAAATCTAAGGTACAAAAATTAATGTGTTGTTTTCTATGTGAAAATTATATTTATTAAATAGCAAATATTTCTGAAATTATCTTAAATAGCTGTAAAACAACAAAAGCATGGAAGAGAGAACAATGACTGTGTGTCCTTACCCAAACTCTAGAACATACAGTCTATCTAAAGCCAATGAGTTTTTGCTCACAGAGCATCTAAAATATTCATAGGTCCCACACTAGAATAAATTTATTGCTGCTATATGATATATAAAAGGTTGATAAACTGGTTTTCTGACCTTGGAGGACTTTGTTGGCATATTAAGAGACTTTGATACATAGCAGAAAGCAGACATGTTCTATGATTTGTTGGATGCACCGTCCTGGGTCTGCACTAAGTGATTGCTAGGTAACAAGGAGAATCTTGTGAGAAGAGGAAGCGGGAGCCATTCACTCCCTAGTAAATGCAGCAAGGCTAAAACCAGGGGATTTGAATGTTAAGCAACTCCATTTAAAAATCACACACACCCAACTTTATGACATATAGATTGTTCCCAGTAGTCTGTCTCCTGGTTTTCTGCTGTTTCTTCTTTTTCCTCACTGGCAACATAGTATTTGACCCTTGGTACCTTGTTTACAAAGTTTTGCCTCATGCAGCACTTTGGGGCTCTAATGAGTGACAGCAATAGCTTGGAGAGACTACACTGTGAAAGGTAAAACCAAGAAGAGTTTTCATAACAGGAGTCCTGAGCTCTGTTAGCTACAAGGAAACATCCTTGAAGTAAAGATTTCAATGACAAACTGAGGGATGGAAAGTGGGAAATGCCAAAACGAAGCAAACACTGGAAACACAAATTGCTAAAATTTATTTTTAGTTTATATCCTCAGAGCTTCCTTTAAAACCCAGAGCATCACTACAGGACTTATAGGAATGACTATTAAATTATAATGTTTTTTTCCCTTAATATTTAATCTAACTTTCTGTTTTATTCAAGAGATAAATTCAAGATTAAAAACTATACTGGCAACAGAAAAAATAACTCCCTTATCATGTGATGAGACACAAAGTTTAATTTTTCTGATCCTTTCCAATATACTTTACTAGATATTTCAATTCTTTATTTAGCAAATTCTATCTTGTCTTGCTGATAGTGGGAAATTTCTATCGATAAATTTCTATTTTTCCTTTTTTGTTGTTCTTGTTTTTTTTTTTTTTTTTCAGGGAGGCAATTAGAGGCCTGTGTAGAAAAGCGGAGGAGAATCTCCTGTTGGACTCATTGCAACCATACTTACACTTTTCTTAGATCACATCAATGAACTAACAATGGATTGATTTACTTTCCTGGATTCTTGCTTTCGATTTAGCAAGTGTTAACCCTTCAACTGTATAGGTTCTGCCAAGGAATAGATCACATATACTTAGTATTTATCAAATAGTCTTGCTTGTGTGTGAATTCCTGAGCACGCTAGTGCAGGGGCAGTCTCTCCACTCAGTCATTGGTACGTGGGTTCTGGTGTACAGTAGAATACTCCCCATCTGGTGTCTATGGCAGGGGCATAGGCATTTGTTCTTGCCAGACCTGTAAAGAGCTGATTATTGTCTTTTTAGAAAATCATATGTAATGCTGTTTAGACACACTAGCTTGAATCTTCCCTTTCCAAAATTCTGGAGGTTGATGACTAGTTTAGCTTTCTTCTTACAAGTTGAATGTTTTATGGACACGATGCTTCCTTACATTTTAAATTTAGAATGCTGAGTGATAGAAAGTTTAATAATTATAAATTCTACATGATCTTAGAAATAATAAATGCTTTAATTATTTGCTACTTGCTATTATATCAGCTTCATTACTTGAATTCTGTACTTATTACACATAAAAATGCATCAAAATTAAAAAAGAATATTGGTTGTTAAACAAATAGACGTGGGGTGTCATGTAGTGATTACATTTTTTATTACATTTGTCAATTTTGATAACATTTGTCATTTAGTGATTACATTTTTTTATTACTTAACATAACAACATTGGTCAAAGGTGGTATGATCTCAAAAGGTTTTGTGTATGAGTTTACCTGTGCTTATTCCCCAATTCCTAACTTTTGCCACAAAACACACAGTTTATTCTAGTACCCTTTTACTTAACAGGATTTTTATTAAATTTAATTAGACTTTTGAATTTTTATTATATACTACCCTCCACACTTCAGTTTCTCTTTAAGCTGACACATATGAGCAGCATCAATAGTTGCTATGCCTTCTAGTTTCCAGTTATGCTGTGACAATGAGAAGGACTAGTCATAGACTACAGCATGAAGTTTGCAGATCGTCCATGGGAGGCCAGAGTACCTTTTCATCTTCTGTTTCCATGCAACTATACTTTCATTAACCAAGACTACCCTGTCCTCTTAGCACGAGGGCTGGTCATTTCTCACTGCCGTAGCTGCCACAGGAGAAGGATGACATTCTACCTCCCATACCAGTTTTCCTAAGCCCTCCTCTTATGGCTGGAAGTAGTAGTAAGTAGTAGTATATTAACTAAAGTCTTCACTTAGCCTCTTTGTCCTGTCGGTTTTCTACTGAGTCCCTGACAGTTGTAATTATTTTAGTAAAACACTTTTTTAAATTGGTTGGTTCGTTTGGTTAGTTTATAGAAAAGTCTTTGGGTTTTGGAGTAATTTGTAAGGGAATGGTTTAAAAAGCATTTACAGTAATAGTCGTTTCAGAATCAATATTTGCAAATATGAAGTGATTACTCTGAATAGAAGAAGCATAATCCTTTAAATATCAAGGACTCAACATTTTCCCTATCAATCACAATAATAATGGCCACATCTTTTATTGCCAAGAGTCCATTTGGCATTTCCCTTGTTAAAGTCATGGCCTAACTCCCCATGGCATTTGATAATTTTTAGTACTTTTATAATCTTAGTTTAATCATGAAATGCTATTTGACCAGTATTCTCTTAGTAAAACTCTCCTCTTATTTTCTGTAAAGAGTATATAGTGTAAAGAGAGAGTACTTCATAGGTTCTGCTCTCAAAGCATGTATAATTTATTTTGGTCAGTAAATTATGTATTGTTATTAGGTATAGTTATTATATTCTGACATGAGCTTAGGAAAACTCTCAGGACTAATTCATAAGGTCTAGAAGTAATATTTTAAGTCATTTATTTTGCATTATTGGTATCATTGCAAGGGTGAGCTAATAAAAATCAATATACTACTATTCCTAAAGTCTTAGGAAAAACTCAGTGGAGATGCAACAAGTTTCTCTTTTAATGGAAGTAGCCTCCCAAACGGTGCAGGTGTAGTCATGATAAAACACATTCAAGCGTCGCTCTTGGTTTTCTATTATATCTTGTTTTATTTTTAAAGGTAGGAATTCCTTTAGTAATAAGCCCACTCTATGTGAACTTAAATTTGAAGCAAAGTAACTTGAAGCTCCGTTACGTGACAGGTGTTTCCAAAGTCTTTTCTTTGTGTTTGTGTCTGTAGTAAAGACTGATTCCATGTTCACACTTTTGAGGTTATTTGTTTTTAAGGACAGCTTCTGGGTTATATGTCATTGGGACAGGCAGCCAATGCAGGATGTGCAGAAATGCTCTGGCCCTGCTGCAGGGTTACAGTTCACAGACCGGGGCTCCGTGGAAGATAGATGAGTCTTCCCACCATTGTTCAGTGTTCAGTCCAGGAGTTTAACAGAAGAAATCAATGAGGCACAACTGTGTAAAATAGGGGTCAAATATGTACAGCTGTGGCTCCACATATATCAGTAGCATGGTTTGATTTTTCTCTAGACAGCATTCATTATCAAAATGGGTTTCAGAAGCTTTTTATTAAAAACAAATTGATGTTAATTAATTCAGATTGCAGTGGCCATTAGTTGCTATCACATTGCAGGAAACTAGATAGAATCTAGTCTATTCCCTGTAATCTCTGATGGTTTGCTATCTCTAAATCCAATTTTAAGATGGAATTCTTATATTTTGAGTTAATGTGAGCTTTCCAATCTGGTTTTTTCTTGATTATCAGCTACCTTCTTTGTTTGCTGCTTGACTTTATTTTAGAGATCTGTGTTATCTTATTTTCCTATTTATTTACTGGTAACATTATGCAATTGCATTTTTTCTATCTATCATATATTTCTGTATTCTAAAATGTATGATTTTACACTTAAATACACAAGATTTTTAAATATAAATACATTTTCAAGAGTAATCAATTTTCCCCCACATTTTGTAAAATAAATATGTCCTAAACATACAAATTCTGACAAGCCCCTTCTCTTGGTGTTTTAAGTATTCATATTCTAGAGCTCTTTCCCCGTATATTATTCTGCTTTCACACCTTATCTCTTTCCAACACACACACACATACATAAACAAAAGAAAGAATAAATCCTTTCAAAGAGTCTTTATTTTTTTTTCTCTTTTCCTATAATTAGTCTGAATGAGAACCATTAAATTGCCCTTTTTCTCATTGTCTTGGCCATTTGTCTCTCTGAGTGACCCACAAATTAGGTGCAGGCAGATATGAATTATGTTTGCTTCTTTTTTCCTCACCTTTCTTTAGACCAATGAATAGTAAGAAAGACAGAAGCAGGAAGCAGAATCTCTAGAAATAGTATGTGAGAAAAAAAGAAAGTTACCCATAGATACGTGTATGACTATGTGGGGCTGGCAGGGGTGCAGAAAAAGAATTTCAAATCATTTGCAACAGAACAGTGAGACTATTGGGACAAAAGTTGCCATAAGAAGGGAATTTAAGGTGATTTAAAACTCACAGGTGATATTGCTCTTAGACCAAGCTGAACCACCATTCCTCAGATGGCCACCGCCTTTTGAAGTACCTTTTTCAAAACTCTCAACATTCTGTTTTAGGGGATGTGAAAAGCTGAGCTAGTTGTACTAATTCGTTGGAATAACTGAAGTCCAGATTGGTACTATGTTTTCCTCTTACAGGTATTCTCTGACCCTCTTCTTGCTCCAAAATGGTGCAGTTCTTGAATACCCACAAGAACTCCTGCACTTGCAGATATGTAGTCATACCTGGGAGCTCTGGCCAGGTTCCCAGGTCCTGGTTCTAGAAAGCTACATGGACATGTAAATTTTCCCTTTAATTAAGCATTTCTCTGTCTAGCCAAACTGGTGGTGACCTGCTGATTTGAAGCAACAATCACTCTCATCACCTTTTACATTGTGACCCCCACAATATTGGCATCTAGCCCTCCCAAAGGTTGGTCAATCTTCCAGGGGTTATTGCTTATGTTTCTTCACATGACTTTTCACGGTATTGTATTATATTGCTAATAGATCCTTTTTTAAAAAAGGGGTTTTTTTTAGTTGCCAATGGATATATTTTCTTTATTTGATTTATTTATTTTTATGTGGTGCTGAGGATCGAACCCAGAGCCTCTATGTGCTAGGCAGATGCTCTACCACTGAGCCACAACCTCAGACCCCACAATGGACACTTTTGATCAATGTCCTTTTTTACCTCCAATTGATGGGGTAGATTCCCCCCCTCAGGTCAGTCTTAAGGCATAGAAAGAGAAGGACATTTATCTTGTGAATGGGACTTCTTTTCCCATTCCACTAACAGACCTTGTTATGGACTAAATGTTTTTATGCCAAATAGGTCATGTTGAAATATAATTCCTAATAGGATAGAATTTTAATGTTGCACTTTAGAAAAATAAGTAGGTCATAAAGGTGAGATTCTTATGAATGGGATTAGTGCCCTTATAAACCTAGGATAGAAATTGATCTGCATATGTTTATTTCATAAGTAGATACATTAAGAAGACAGTTCTTAAAACTCTGAAGGGTAAACTCACTCAGAACAGGACCATGCCAAGACTCTGGTCTCTGATTTCTAACCTAAAGAACTGTGAGAAATGTTTATATTTAAGCCACTTGTTTATGGAGATTTGTTATAGCTACCTTAATTGACTGAAAGTCCACTTCCCTACACTCCTGACTAATGTTAGTATATAAAAATAGATCATATTTTAAGAATGTAATAATTACAGCCTCAAGATTACAAGAACTGATACTGTTAGAAGTTGTAATATATTATAAAATTTCATGTACTACATGTAATTTGACCAGATGACAAATTATCATTCACAATTATCCAATTTCCCCGAATGTCTGGGTGAGACTTGCATTTGTGGATCTCTTCAAAACAACAGAGTAATGTCTTCTTAAGGAATCCTCGGGTGTAGTTTCATGGGCAGCATGACAGATGGTACAGCTTCATGAGAAATGATGTCACCAACACTAAATAAATGGCATTAGGGAACTGTGGTATTGAGAAGATCTAGATTGTTTCAATACAGAAAGGTTGTGAAGAGCATGACATTGTGAGTAATAACTGTTGCTACCTTTCTCAAGGTCGGAGACATAAAGTTATCCAGCTATGACACATTTAAAAAGAAAGAATCTAAAGAAATACTCCAGGATCTGAAGACAAAGATTGTGCCTAGACACTACCAGAATCTTCATATGCACTGATCAAATAAATAAGTACCAAATACCCTTCCCTCTGCCTGTTATTTTACATGTTCACTGACAGATCATTCAACCTCACATGGTATTCTGAATTTTATTAAATTTTAAATCAAAGTATTCATGTCTCAACAGAGACATTTTCTCATGATTCTGACCACACTAGAGGCAACCCACTTCACCAGGTTCTCTCTGGTGATCCATCCATATTCCCAGAGCTATGTATGCTATAATCATACTTTGAAAATGTCAAGAACACTTCAAATGTACAGTGTTTATTATAATAATAACTTTCCCAAAAGAAAAAAGAAAACTAGTCCTTAATATGCTGATAAATTAATCCTGAAACCCAATTCCACATGAATGGAGTAGAAGGAAGTCAAAGTCCCTCTGTGGAGCTGATGTGAATTGTCAGAGGTTGAGCCAGGAGGGTTCTTTACCTCACTCTGCTTCCACAAAGCCATATAAATTCTGTACCATACTGATGGCAAGTTAATAGTGAAGCAAATGAAGCATATCCACTTTCCTCACTTACACAAATTCCCTCCAAGTCGCTAAAACTAAATTTATATTTATAATCTGTGTTGCCTTAATAAAGAATATCCCCAAAATGTGCTCTTATGAGCCTAGTTCTCTTACAATCATGTGGCCAATAGAATGATCAAGATGAAGCTCATTGGAATTGGTTAAGCTATTTTTTGCACATGGGAGCAAGAGAACTCAAAACACACCTGCTGTAGGGATGTCTTCCCAGGGAAAGATAAAGTCATACAACAAAGAGTATGACACATGGAGGAAGGAGTGATCCACAATCAGATTACTTCAGTCTGGCAGAGCCAGAAAGAAAGAGTGTTAAATCTGACTTTGGAAGCAGATCTCTTTGTCAGAAGTACAGAATCAGCAGAACTGATTCAATTCATTGATAGAAAAATTTTGTATGAAGCAAATTAAGTAAGAAAGGATGAAAGGACATTTCACTAGGAATAGATAAGAAGTGAGTGCGAAAGAACCAAATGGATTTTGCATAACTCTAGTCCAATTAATAAACTAAAAGAGATACACAGTGGTCTAAACAGATATCTTGGTGGGAACTTCCTGTCATCATGGAAGAGTTTGCAATAAAAGACCTTTCTCCTCTATCTTGGTTACCTCCATTACTGAAAACATCTTCCCAATAGAAAAATGTTCTGTTGCAGTTGCAAACCACAAACATAATTTTATATTTTCTAATAGATACCTGTTTAAAAGTAAAAGGAGCGCCCTGGCTCAGGGCTGCGGAGCCCGCGGAGGCTGCTTCTTGGACCCTGCTACTATCAGAGCATACACCAAACGCTAAGCGGCCGAATTCCGGCTCCCGGCACTGAGCCCGCGGGGGCTGCTTCTTGGAGCCTACACTTATAGGAGCTTACACCGAGCACGGAGCGGCCGAGTTCCGGCTCCCGGAACTTCCCTGGACCGGGGCTAGGAGCCCGCGGAAACTGTGTCTCGGTCCGGGTCCTGCTGAGGGCAGGTCAGGACTCACCCATTGCTTGGGTTGCCTGGCAAGGGGAACGAAATGCTGCCATTCGCATAGGATACCAACATGGCAGAGATCTGATGTCAGCAGAAAGCGGTGGAGGAGAGATCTTCATCAATACCAGCGGTGACATAAGCAGTTGGTCTTCTGGTAAGGGGGGTGAGGCTCAGTCACCCGAGTCTCCTCAATTTGTCCTCGAGCCGGAGGGAAGGAGCCGGGCCGCCGCCAGCCCCCGGAGCAGGCCCAGCGGCTCGCCAGCGTGGTGACCGCGTGACCCCAATTGGAGAGGGGGCGGAGCGGAGCCGCCACCCACACCCGCCAGGTGGGCAGACCCACGACCCAGTAGTACATGGGCGTGGTAGGAGGGGCAGGGCAGAGCCGCCCTTCGCGCTTGCAAGGTAAACAGACCTGTGACAGCCTGGCGGGTCAGGCCCAGTGGCCTGCCAGTGTGGTACACACGTCACCCCAACTCGAGTAGGGGCAGAGCAGATCCTTATCCCACGCCCGGATCAGGCCCTGCCGGTGTGGTGGTCACGTGACCCCAATTGGAGTGGGGGTGGAGCGGAACCGCCACCCGTGCCCGCAGGGTGAGCAGACCAGTGATCAACCTGCAGATCAGGCCCAGGGGGCCGCAGGCGTGGTAGGAGGGGCAGGGCAGATCCGCCGCCCGCGCCTTCAAGGTAGGCAGACCTACAACAGACCGGCGGATCAGGCCCAGGAGCCTGCCGGTGGGGTACAAACACCACCCTAATTGGAGTAGTGACAGAGCAGAGTCACCTCCCTTGCCAGGAACAGACCCAGCATCCTGCAGGCGGGGTAGTCACGACACCCCAATTGGAGTCGGGGCAAAGCAGAGCCTCCACTCGTGCCCGAAAGGTGGGCAGATCTGCGACCGACCAGCAGGACAGGCCCAGTGGCCTGCTGGTACGACAGACACGTCACCCCAATTGGAGTAGGGGCAGAACAGAGCCGCCACCAGCTCCCAGAAACAGGCCCAGTGACTCAATGGAGAATACTACCAACAGAGTAGAACACTTAGAAGATAGAACATCAGACAATGAAGACAAAGTATTTCAACTGGAAAAGAACATAGACAGCTCAGCAAGACTGTTAAGAAACCATGAGCAGAACATCCAAGAAATATGGGATAACATTAAGAGACCAAACTTAAGAGTCATTGGGATACAGGAAGGTACAGAGCTCCAAACCAAAGGAATGAGCAGTCTATTCCATGAAATAATACAAGAAAACTTCCCAGACTTGAAGAATGAGACAGAATCCCAAATCCTAGAAGCCTACAGGACGCCGAATGTGCAAAATCATAAGAGATCCACACCTAGACACATTATAATGAAGATGCCCAACATACAGAATAAGGAGAGAATTTTTAAAAGCTACAAGAGAAAGGAAGCAGATTACATTTAGGGCAAGCCAATCAGGATAACAGCTGATCTTTCAACACAGACTCTGAAAGCTAGAAGATCCTGGAATAACATATTTCAAACACTGAAAGATAATGGGTTCCAACCAAGAATTGTGTATCCAGCGAAATTAAGCTTCAGGATGGAGAATGAAATAAAAACCTTCCACGATAAACAAAAGTTTAAAGAATTCGCAGCTAGAAAACCATCTCTTCAAAACATCCTAGCCAAAGTATTACAGGAAGAGGAAATGGAAAATAACAATGAAAACCAACAGTGGGAGGTAGGACAGTAAAGGGGGGGGGGAAACAATCAAAGAGGAAAACAACAATGTTTAGTAACAGAAATAAACAAATATGGCTGGAAGAACAACCCCTATCTCAATAATAACCCTAAATGTTAATGGCTTAAACTCACCAATTAAGAGACACAGGCTAGTAGAATGGATCACAAAACAAGACCCAACAATATGCTGCCTACAGGAGACGCATTTGATAGGAAAAGACATACATAGGCTGAAGGTGAAAGGTTGGGAAAAATCATATCACTCATATGGACTTCGGAAACAAGCAGGCGTGTCCATACTCATATCAAATAAAATAGATTTCAAGCCAAAGTTAATCAAAAGAGATAAAGAGGGACACTACATACTGCTTAAGGGAACCATACACCAACAAGACATAACAATCATAAATATTTATGCCCCAAACAATGGTGCAGCTATGTTCGTCAAACAAACTCTTCTCAAGTTCAAGAGTCTAATAGACCACCACACCATAATCATGGGAGACTTCAACACACCTCTCTCGCCACTGGACAGATCTTCCAAACAAAAGTTGAATAAGGAAACTATAGAACTCAATAACACTATTAATAACCTAGACCTAATTGACATATATAGAGTATACCACCCAACATCAAGCAGTTACACTTTTTTCTCAGCAGCACATGGATCCTTCTCAAAAATAGATCATATATTATGTCACAGGGCAACTCTTAGACAATATAAAGGAGTAGAGATATATACCATGCATCTTATCTGATCATAATGGAATGAAACTGAAAATCAACGATAAAAGAAGGAAGGAAAAAGCATACATCAATTGGAGAATGAACAATAGGTTACTGAATGATCAATGGGTTATAGAAGACATCAAGGAGGAAATTAAAAAATTCTTAGAGATAAATGAAAACACAGACACAACATATCGGAATCTATGGGACACATTGAAAGCAGTTCTAAGAGGAAAATTCATTGCTTGGAGTTCATTCCTTAAAAAAAGAAAAAACCAACAAATAAATGATCTCATACTTCATCTCAAAATCCTTGAAAAAGAAGAGCAAAACAACAGCAAAAGAAGTAGAAGGCAAGAAATAATTAAAATCAGAGCTGAAATTAATGAAATCGAAACAAAAGAAACAATTGAAAAAATTGACAAAACTAAAAGTTGGTTCTTTGAAAAAATAAACAAAATCGACAGACCCTTAGCGATGCTAGTGAAGAGAAGAAGAGAGAGAACTCAAATTACTAGCATACGGGATGAAAAAGGCAATATCACAACAGACACTTCAGAAATACAGAAGATAATCAAAACTATTTTGAATCCTTATACTCCAATAAATTAGAAGATAGTGAAGGCATAGATAAATTTCTTAAGTCATATGATCTGCCCAGATTGAGTCAGGAGGATATAGAAAACCTAAACAGACCAATATCAATTGAGGAGATAGAAGAAACCATCAAAAGACTACCAACTAAGAAAAGCCCAGGTCCCGATGGGTATACAGCAGAATTTTACAAAACCTTTAAAGAAGAACTAATACCAATACTTTTCAAGCTACTTCAGGAAATAGAAAAGGAGGGAGAACTTCCAAATTCATTCTATGAGGCCAACATCACCCTGATACCTAAACCAGACAAAGACACTTCAAAGAAAGAAAACTACAGACCAATATCTCTAATGAACCTAGATGCAAAAATCCTCAATAAAATTCTGGCCACTCGGATACAAAAACATATAAAAAAAATTGTACACCATGATCAAGTAGGATTCATCCCTGGGATGCAAGGCTGGTTCAATATACGGAAATCAATAAATGTTATTCACCACATCAATAGACTTAAAAATAAGAACCATATGATCATCTCGATAGATGCGGAAAAAGCATTTGACAAAGTACAGCATCCCTTTATGTTCAAAACTCTAGAAAAACTAGGGATAACAGGAACATACCTCAATATTGTAAAAGCAATCTATGCTAAGCCTCAGGCTAGCATTATTCTGAATGGAGAAAAACTGAAGGCATTCCCTCTAAAATCTGGAACAAGACAGGGATGCCCTCTCTCTCCACTTCTCTTCAACATAGTTCTCGAAACACTGGCCAGAGCAATTAGACAGACGAAAGAAATTAAAGGCATAAAAATAGGAAAAGAAGAAATTAAATTATCACTATTTGCAGATGATATGATTCTATATCTAGCAGACCCAAAAGGCTCTACAAAGAAACTATTAGAGCTAATAAATGAATTCAGCAAAGTGGCAGGATTTAAAATCAACACGCATAAATCAAAGGCATTCCTGTATATCAGCGACAAATCCTCTGAAATGGAAATGAGGACAACCACTCCATTCAAAATATCTTCAAAAAAAATAAAATACTTGGGAATCAACCTAACAAAAGAGGTGAAAGACTTATACAATGAAAACTACAGAACCCTAAAGAGAGAAATAGAAGAAGATCTTAGAAGATGGAAAAATATACCCTGTTCATGGATAGGCAGAACTAACATCATCAAAATGGCGATATTACCAAAAGTTCTCTATAGGTTTAATGCAATGCCAATCAAAATCCCAATGGCATTTCTTGTAGAAATAGAGAAAGCAATCATGAAATTCATATGGAAAAATAAAAGACCCAGAATAGCAAAAACAATGCTAAGCAAGAAGTGTGAATCAGGCGGTATAGCGATACCAGACTTCAAACTATACTACAGAGCAATAGTAACAAAAACAGCATGGTACTGGTACCAAAACAGGCGTGTGGACCAATGGTACAGAATAGAGGACACAGAAACCAATCCACAAAACTACAACTATCTTATATTTGATAAAGGGGCTAAAAGCATGCAATGGAGGAAGGATAGCATCTTCAACAAATGGTGCTGGGAAAACTGGAAATCCATATGCAACAAAATGAAACTGAATCCCTTTCTCTCGCCATGCACAAAAGTGAATTCAAAATGGATCAAGGAACTTGATATCAAATCAGAGACGCGCCGTCTGATAGAAGAAAAAGTTGGCTACGATCTACAGTCGGTGGGTCGGGCTCCAAATTCCTCAATAGGACACCCATAGCACAAAAGTTAATAACTAGAATCAACAAATGGGACTTACTCAAACTAAGAAGTTTTTTCTCAGCAAAAGAAACAATAAGAGAGGTAAATAGGGAGCCTACATCCTGGGAACAAATCTTTACTCCTCACACTTCAGATAGAGCCCTAATATCCAGAGTATACAAAGAACTCAAAAAATTAGACAATAAGAGAACAAACAACCCAATCAACAAATGGGCCAAGGACCTGAACAGACACTTCACAGAGGAGGACATACAGTCAATCAACAAGTACATGAAAAAATGCTCAACATCTCTAGCTGTCAGAGAAATGCAAATCAAAACCACCCTAAGATACCATCTCACCCCAGTAAGATTGGCAGCCATTAGGAAGTCAAACAACAACAAGTGCTGGCGAGGATGTGGGGAAAAGGGTACACTTGTACATTGCTGGTGGGACTGCAGATTGGTGCAGCCAATTTGGAAAGCAGTATGGAGATTTCTTGGAAAGCTGGGAATGGAGCCACCATTTGACCCAGCTATTCCCCTTCTTGGTCTATCCCTAAAGACCTAAAAAGAGCATGCTACAGGGACACTGCTACATCGATGTTCATAGCAGCACAGTTCACAATAGCAAGACTGTGGAACCAACCTAGATGCCCTTCAATAGACGAATGGATAAAAAAAATGTGGCATTTATACACAATGGAGTATTACTCTGCATTAAAAATGACAAAATCATAGAATTTACAGGGAAATGGATGGCATTAGAGCAGATTATGCTAGTGAAGCTAGCCAATCCCTAAAAAACAAATGCCAAATGTCTTCTTTGATATAAGGAAAGTAACTAAGAACAGAGTAGGGACGAAGAACAGGAGAAGAAGATTAACATTTAACAGGGATGAGAGGTGGGAGGGAAAGGGAGAGAGAAGGTAAATTGCACGGTAATGGAAGGAGACCCTCAGGGTTATACAGTGGAGGGGGTAGAGTGAGAGGAGGGGAGGGGAGGGGAGAGGTGGGGAGGGGGAGGGTGGATGATGGGAAAGGCAGCGGAGCAACAACAGACACTAGTATGGCAATTGTAAATCAATGGATGTGTAACTGATGTGAAATCTGCAATCTGTATATGGGTGAAGGTGGGAGTTCATAACCCACTAGAATCAAAGTGTGGAATATGATATGTCAAGAAATTTGTAATGTTTTTGAACAACCCCACAATAAAAAATTAAAAAAAAAAAAAAAA
>NW_026693438.1:0-12671 GCF_021218885.2 Marmota monax
CAAACTAATACAAGCACCTTTCTGTGAAAGTCACCCACGCCCTTCAGACATCAGCACATGGGCTCTTGCCATCAGCCACTCCAGGGAACAGCACTGAACTGAACCTCAGGTCTAAGTAAATGCCCTCTGATGTCATTGCAGCTTCTCTAGTGAAGTCATCAGAACAACATTCTCCCAGTCAGGGGTTGTTTAATAAAGCCTATAAAAAAAATGCTAACGGGAAGTTAGCATGCCGTTAGGCAATATTTTTGTTCAATTTGCCGAACTATCATCAGATTCTTTCAAATTTACCAGATATCATCAAGGATCTCAAAGCCTGGCTTGACCCTAACATGTGGATCCTAAAATCTAGTCATCCTACCTTTCAATTTTCTGCCTGTGAATCTTATTCTTAAGGTATGTGGTCTTCCTCCACTTAGTCTTCATACTCTCTTCAGATGACATTTTTTGAAACCATTATTTAGCAGAGGGATGGAAGCCGGACAAACACACCCATCTGTGTGGTGCTGGGCTGGGAAATGGGTACAGTGCTTTTGTGACTAAAAGGTCTCTTGAATCATTAAAAAGAAAAAAAGAAATTTGCCAAAATGCAAAAGCAAGAATTAAGATTAGACAAACTGAAAAGAAATTAATCTTCATTCTGTTACTTTTTGTCATTCATCTTAAATGAAGATTGTCTTCTGGTTGGTAGACAGACACATTCCTGCTAAGCCCTTTACTGCTCCCTGCAGATCACATGATCAGATGTTTACCATGTATGACTAATTCACTTTGATGGCTGTTGGGTTTTCCCATAGTGAGGAAAGACTTCTTTCTCAGATGAGGCCTATAGCCTCATGCTATATCTAAGCATTTTCTTGACTGGTGAATCCCAGATCTAGTGAAATGCTTCACCTGGGTTAGTTTCCTGATGAACAGAAAGAGAATACTATCCTCCAGATATATACAGAGATTAATGGGTAGACAGAACTGATATGCCTCTTGGGTATAGTTACAGAGAATAGAACAATTAGTGTGTCCTCTGAGCAGACATTTTTTTTAAAGAAGAGGAAAAAACCATTGCTTAATTCTTAACATCTTTATGCTTCACTTGACTGGGTCTGACTTCAGTTTACGCTGATATTCATATTCCTTTGTTCTGTTTTTAAAGCTTCATAGGAATACTATTCACAAGAAATACATTCATATTTTTTGAACAACCAATTCCAATAGACTAATTTGCAGAAAATGCATAGGGTAATTTGATACAGAGGAAGCCTTACATGTTAGTCTGGCTCAAGTAAGTTCACAGGGTCATAAGAAAGGGGAATTCCTGCCACTTCCTCCCATTTTTGAATCCTACAGTCTGGATCTTCTATTTGGCCTGCTTCTGAGAATTGGGGGGAAGGCAAGGCATACTTCAGCTGAAAAGGGCCTATGTGTCTTCTGGGAGTGGGACTCATTTCCAGAGGGGTGGAAGTTCCTAAGCCACTGCCAGTCTTGTTGATATGGGCAGGGATAGTTTCATTCAATATATAGGAAGATAGCCCTTATCAGAAGTCCCCACCTCCACCCACCTCCAGAAAAAGGAAAACACAGAGTCCGCAACAAGGTGACACACTCCACTCAGCAGGAGCAAGCAGGGAGGGTCAGTGCTCTAAAGGCAATTGCCACTTGACCACCTAAAATTGACCCCATGACTGCTAATTCCCTATATCCTTTGACTTCAAATGACATTTTTCCTGAAACTATCCCTACATCTCTAGCAATCTTCTCTCTGGGGCTTATTTTGGGATATAATTTCCCAGAGATTTGATCTAGCTTGCTTTTTATTCTCAGGTATTTCCAAAAATTTTTTGGATCCTTCTTATTGTTTTCTAGGGCTGGCTATTTTAGAAATATATTCACATATGTATATACATTTCTCATTTGGAGGTTGGAAAAATTATAAAAAATTGCCATCTTGATCCAACTAAAGATGAAAACTTGTTTTTAAATGATGATCATGCTATAGAAGAAGAAAATCCAACTATATCCACTGAGCAACAAACTAAAATCTTACCCACAAGTGGTAGGTATTTGAATTACAACCTATATATTCTTAAAAAGTGTTCCAGGAAATTATATACTAAAACCCTAATAAAACCTTTAGATTATCTTTAAAACTGCATTATTCTCAAGAGACTTTTAATTTATAAGAACTAAAATTCTTTCATGTTAAAAGAAAGAAGCAAAATTTATTTATTTATAAAAACAGAGAGGCTAGAATATTGAGTTTATAAAACAGATGCTTCAATAAATACTCTCATATTTTCTACCTATTCTTTAGTTAACTACTCCATATTACTTTATATCCTATTCCTCTGTGGTGGCCCACGTTTAAGATTTTGGTTGGTAATCAGCCTCCAATGCCAAAATTAGCACATATTTATTTTTAGATATGCATGTGTGTATATTGATTGAACTCTACTTATTCTAACTGCCTGAACATTTAGAAATAAGACAGTTTAAAAACTATAGGTATAACCAGTAACTCTGCTGAGGTGCAAGAGGGAGAATTAGTGTGAGGTTTTTCTCCTCTTGGTTGGAAAAACACCTGGAGAGTGGAGCCAAGTTCCAAATAAGGACCATAAAATAGAAGATCCTGGGAAGTGCTTGACCTTGGCAAGTAGGGACCCTCACAGAAGGATAATTATTTGTCCTGCATGAGCAAGCCCGTCTTTCTGACTTTCAAGACGCCAAAAAGTTACTGAATGGGTGAGCTAAGGCTACCCTGCTCCTGATGCTAGAGGAAGGATACAGGAAGACCAAATTGCAGAGAAGCTTCCACCAAGAACCGTAGCAGATAAATGGCTCCCTGCCTACTCCATCATCATTAGCCTTCAGGAATAGAGGTCTCTTTGCCCATCATCACCAGTAAGACTGCCACCACTTAGGGTACCCCAGAATCAACATACTTGAGCCCTGGTTAGCCAATAAGCAAAAATAGCATGCAAGGGAAACTAGCAGCCAGAAAAAAAAAATAGAACAAAAAGAGCAAATGCTGAATGAAATACAGTTGTCCAATAAGACAGAATAAGAACCCAAATTATAAAAATATAATATAATTTAAGGAGATTCAAGTAGAAGCCATAAAATATTCTGTGAACTTTCTGAATAGTGATGACTACATAACTCTTAATTAAATATGCCATAAATAAAATGAATTAGACAAATTGAATATTCCAAGCAGATCTGGAACATCGAGTGGAAGAACTATCTTGTGTTCCTGTCCCATAGCTGTCATAACAAGTGACAATGAATTGGGAGCCTAAAACAACAGAACTATATTCTTTCACAGTTCTGGAGGCTAAGTCCAAAATCAAGGTGTCAGCAGGGTGGTGCTCTCTCTGCAGGCCCTGAAGGAAGATTCTTCCTTGCCTCTTCCTAGCCTCGTGTACTTGCTGGCAGTACTTGGCATCCCTAGACTTAAAGCTGCATCATTCCAATTTCTGCTTCTTCCATGCCTGGCTCTCTTCTCCTTTGTATCTCTGTGTTTCCAAATTTCCCTCTTCCTATAAGGATACTACTCAAGGGATGCAGGGCCCACACACCTCAGGTACATCTGCAAAGACTCTTTTTCCAAATAAAGTCAAAGTCATAGGCACCGTTGGTTGGGATTTCAGCATATCCTTTTGCAGGACACATTTCAACCTGTGACCTATCTCAAAGCACAAAGCAAAGGAAAAGAGAGAGAGTGCGTGCTTTAGAGAATAGTTGAGGGAATTGGATGATATATTCAGGAAACTTAACATGGAAATAGAAACTGTTCCATGAGAGAGATAAATGAAACCACTAGAGTCTTACACAGCAGTATGGTTAGTGACATTAACTGGTGCTCCCTCTACTCTCTCTAACCAGAAAGCATCAGACTCTTGTTCAACTGTTGCTCTCTCTCTCTCTCTCTCTCTCTCTCTCTCTCTCTCTCTCTCACACACACACACAAAAAAAAAAAAAAAATTATTAAGCCTTTTTAAAAATGTTAATATAAAATTATAAGAAAAAAGGAACCTGAACTTTCATAACACAGCTGGAACAATCTTGCAGCAGTGGGAAAAGAGATTTAATTTAGTTGATTCTCTGTGGTTTTTGGTTGCACACTAATCTCATAGTGAGAGAAGCTGCACATTTTCCCGGAGAGACCAAGAAACTGCTGGAGGCTTGATTCTCTTGGCAGCAGCCGGTTGCAAACCAAGGATCTGGACATCTTCACACTATCCCGAGATCTGAGTAGGATGTATTTTTAAAGGATGTGCAATGTTCAATCCTAAGTGTGACAAAAACTGACAAGCAGGAGGATGCTTATGTACTCAGAGTAGCATGTTTGTCTCCAGGAGACATTTCATTTGGAAGACATGTGGTGCCACCCTCTTGCTGAAAGCACTGGTTCCCCTGTTGAAGCTTGCTAGGGATTACAGTGGGTTTGACTCAGTTCAAAGCTTCTTTTATTCTTGTGAGAATTTCATGAAGCTTTCTTACCAAGGATACCTGCACCAGAATTTCCAAGGAGAAATAAAGCTTCTTCATGCAATTTTCCCAAACAGAGCAACATATTGTATGGAACATACACCAGTCATCTCAATCAAACCCTGGAAGTTTTGATGGGTGAGCTTGACCTGCAGTTATGAATCAGGTCTGCATAATAGATGGTGTTGAGGGTATTCAGTAAATGGAATGAAATCAGATGGAACTCATTGGATTAGTCACATCATGCCAAAACTAGAATTATGTTATGTTAAAACAAACTGAAGTCAGACCTCTCATGATGATTGGATCAGGAAAGTTGTGGGAGTCTTCAAGCCAGGAAAATTTATAACCACCTTGTTTGTCAATCAGAATTCTAAATATTGCACAGTACTTTCTTCACCCCAGAAGATTGAAGGTTATAAACATTGTGATTGCCAGAGTGCTATGTTCAATGATTACAATTTTGTTTTTAACCAGTTTTGCTAAGAAGCGGCAATAACAACAACGTTGATTAAGAAAATTGAGAAAAAGTGCAAAAAGGGAACACATAAAAGGTAGTGGCTGCTTTCTAGCTGTTGATACCAGGGGCCACATTTTCCATAACCACCACTGTGTAGTTGCAGAAAGCCCTTGATGTAACAATAATCATCTTGTAGTGTATGTATTATTATATCAAGAAGTTAGATATCTTCCATGAATGCTCTCTTCTTTATTTAGGTATTCTATGCCACACTTGCTGAGAATTGAAGTGCGTGTAGAAAAACCTTTTAGTATAGGAAACTTTACAATACTTGTGATAACAATTCAATTTGGTTTATGCAGATTGTAATATTTCTGCAGGAATTGTCCAGAATTCCCCAAAAACAAAGCTTTCATCCTCATTAGGTGTCAGCCTTAGCCTACCCATCTGGGACTATTGTATTAAATTGCCGGCAGAATTTTATATCCAGTTCCCTCTACTTTCTAGAACATATTCTATACCAATATCCCTGAGCTAAAGAAAAGGCTGAATATTTAGATTAAAGTGGAGATTGATGAGGAGTGATATATACTTAGACATATTTTAGGAAGTTTCTGAGTTTTAAGTATAAATAGAAAACATTCAAAGTTTTCTGTCAAAAAGAACAAGCTAACCATAAAGGGAAAAAAATTATACTGACTTTGAACTTCTCATTTGCAACCCTGGAAGTTAAAAATCAGTAGCATACATCTGAGTACTACTGAGAGAGACGAATTTCAATCTAAGAATCCTGTATGCAGCTAAGAAATGTTATTCACCTGTCAGCAAAATAAAGATATTTGAAAATATGCCAGTGTTCAGAAAGGAAAATTCTCAGCAAATTCTAATGAAAACCAATAATAAATGCCACAGAATACAAACAGAATATTTAATATGAGAGAAACAAAAACTTGAAAAAAAAAACAAGGATATACAGAAAAGGTGCTTTTGTTTGAAGTCTAAGTGTTAAATCAGCAGGATGCTGTGGGGGCACACCTGTCATCCCAGCTAGTGGGGAGACTGAGACAGGAGGATTGCAAGTTTGATGCCAGCCTAAGCAACTTAGTGAGACCCTACCTCAAAAATTTTAAAGTGCCGGGGATATAGCTCAGTGGTAGAGGGCCTCTGGGTTCAACTCTGTTCTGCAATAAATAAATAAATAAAATGTAAAAAATCAAATCAGTATTACATATTCAGTTGAACTCTTGAGTTCAACTGAATATGTAATACTACAGAACATGTAGAGGAATTATGAAATAAGTACTCTAGAAAGAGAAGGGAAATACAATAAGGGAAATTTTATTAATCATTTCAGATTAAGTGTAATAAACTTTCTCTGCAAAATTCAAGAGTTAGTGAGGAATGGGACAGATAGAGAAGGAGAAATTAAAACTCTTATCTAAGAGGGATGGAGGAAAAAAGTAAGTAAAGGAAATTATTTAAAATTCTTATCTTATTGGTGATAGTTTTAAAAAAGGAAAAAAACAGAATATATTTGTAACATGTAATGTTCTTGTGCCTTCAGGTGAAAGTCAAAAAGAGAAAATTAAATATTAATAGAATTTTTGTAAATTAAAGTTTAAGTTAATAAAGAAGAAAATGAAGCACAGCTACATAAATCCAATATAAAAAGAAGTAGGAAGCAACAATGTAAAAATAAGTGATAAGTAGAATACATGATGAGATAGGAAATATCCATATCCTTACGTTAAATGTAAGTGAACTGACTTCTTCCATGGAAGAGTGGAGAATATCAGATTGGATTTAAAAAATTGAAACTTTGTAAAATCTTTTACAAGAAACACACAAAATAATAAAAAGATTATAAATTTAGGAGTGGAAAAAGATACTAGACAAACTAAAAAGGAAATAGAAATGGCAATATTAATATCAGACAATGTGGAATTGGAGTAAAAACACTGAAGAAGATACATAGTTAATTTTACAATGAGAAAAAATAATCATGAAAAATGTATAGTCAAGATTTTATTAACATAAAAATTATCCAATATACAGAGATGATTTGCTTAAAAAGAGTCACAGTAGAAGAATGTAATGCATGATTTGATAAAATTAAGACAACTTGAAGGATTATATCATATTTTTTAAAAAAATATGGTTTAATGGGTAATGTATTTGTGTCTGTGTACATATCTGATAGCCCTTCACTAAAAAAAAAAAAATTTGTCAATATTCTAAAAGGCTTATAAAAACTCATCATGTTCCCAGCTATAAAGAAAACCTGAGTAAGTTTGGAGAAGTATCTTAAAGGTCACATTGTTTTATAATACTTCAGTAAAATCAGAAATAAGTTAAAATGAGGTACCAAATAAATCATATTATGTTTTAGATGTGAGATATTCCCCCCAAAGCTCATGTGTTAGACAATGCAAGAACATACAGAGGTAAAATGATTGAGTTATAAGAGCCTTAACCCAATCAGTGAATTATTGCCCTGATTGGGATTAACTGAGTGCTAACTGAAGGAAGGTAGGCTGTGGCTGGAGGAGGTGGGTCATTGAGGGTATCTCTTGGGGTATCAATCTTGTATCTAGCAAGTGTTTCCTCTCTGTGTACTTCCTGATCATCATGTGAGTTGCTTCCCTTCACCACGCCCTTCTGCCATGATGTTCTGCCTCATCTCAAGCCCTGAGGAATGGATCCTGCTGAGAACGCTGAAACCATGAGCCCCCAAAAAAACTTTTCCTCCTCTGTTTTTCTGAGGTCTTTTAGTCACAGCACTGAACAAGTCAACTAAAACAAATCATAAGTCTTAGAAATTAACTAGTTTTTTCTTAAATTTTTTATTTTAGAGAAAAAAGAAAATTTACAAACTATATACAAAGCAATGAAAAGAACACTTAAGTTCACTTTTTTAAAAAAATATGGAATTAAGATACTTTAATTCATACTAGAATTTCTTTTTTTTAACATGACAGTAGAGTATATTTGGAAATATTATACACACATAGAATAAATATAACTTGTTTCAATGAGGATCCCATTATTGTGATTGTACATGATAATGGGGTTATATTGGTTTTGTATTCATATATGCAGAGGAAAGATATGTACAATATGACAATATGTACAATATGACTTATTGTACTGTCTTTCCTATTCCTATCCCCCCATTCCCTTCATTCCCTTTGTCCAATGAACCTCTTATCTTCCCCTCTGTTGTGATTTAGTATCCACATATCAGAGAGAACATGCTGCCTTTGGTTTTTTGGGACTGGCCTGTTTCAGTTAGCATGATATTCTCCAGTTCCATCAATTTACCAGCTATAATTTCACTCTTCTTTATGGCTGAGTAATATTCCATTGTGTATATATACCACATTTTCTTTATTCATTCATCTTTACCAGGTCGGCTTTAGTGCAAGTGGTTACTTCCTCATGCTGGACTTTCTATCTGTCATTTCACTTCACAATTTGAAATCTGCTGAAAGTTCCTCAGGTAAATGTGCAGGCTTAAATATTTTCACTATTAAAGAAGAGGCAGAAAACTAAGATGCTAAGTAGTGCTTTCTTTCATGTTTGAAAGACCAAGAATAAATGCCACCTCTCTTTCCTATCCATCAAAGAAAATTAGCAAAATGGATAAAAAAATAAAACTGCCACATGGCCAAGAGTAAGTCATGTGACCTCACCTGAGTCCAAAGGGACAGGAAGCACATTCTCACTCTGCCCAGAAGTAGAACAGAAATATCTGTGAATAGCCCTGGACCACCACACTACCTGTGCCTAAATTTCATGGGCCTAACATTGGGGTGAAATATTCATTTTCAAATTCCTAATCTCAAAGTCTATTTAATACAAAATGTAGGTGAAATAAGATTTATATGGGCGTTTAACCATCAAAAATCCTAGTTTGTCAGTCCTGATCTTCCCTTACACGCCCTGAACCTCTCTGGATCTCATAGTTGAGTTGAAGAAATTCAGATCTGTGCAGCTTTCTCAGCATCAGTAAATAAAGTGTTAGGTGAAAGGGAAACAGCCATTCTACATCTATGTACATGTCAGTTTGAGCTCAATTATTAGCAAACTGGTACATTCACATGTACGGTTACTGATACTATAAAATAAATCTCCTTGATTAGACAGCAGTGATCTAATTTATGTGTGTCTTATAATGTATTTTTGTGTCTAATGATATTTCATGATGAAAATATTTTTGTTAGAAGGGACAACTATAAATCTTATTAACTTAATAAGCAGGATTAATCTGAGATATAGTAGCAGTATCATCAACAAATGTTTGTATACTTACATTCACATTTGCTACCCAATTAGTTAAAAGATTCTGTTTATATTGGGATGTTAGACTTTGAAAAAAAATATAAGGCTCTGAGAAAAGAAAGTTATGTTTAACTAGTTGTTTAGTCTTAACAAAGAGACAAATAATGAATAATTACTTCAGGTACTAAAGGAAAAGTTTCACATTGCTCAACATTGAAGTGTAAAAAGGCTATGATATTGAAATTTTTTATCAATTTTCTAGACAGCAACTTATCAAAGAAAACACAAAGAACTTCCCATCTCTCTTCTTTATCTGATAGGAGTGACAGAATTATCCACCATTGCTTTCAGGTAAAACTAGTACAGTTCACTTGATTAAAAACAGAATAAACATAGACACAATCCTATTGTATATGACTACATATATAAGTGTCATTTTATATATATAACTATATATGTGTGTATATATAGTTACATGTATAACTATATATATAACATATCTATTGACTTACCATTTGTAATAAAAAGATCTGAAAAATTCAAAGCACTTTTCAACTTCTTTCTTTCACATTTTATTAGTGTAATAGAATTATCTCAACTTTTTGGATGCTAAAAGTGTTCTGCCCTACACTTACAAAACCACGATAAACTGTATTTCATTTCAACCCCACTCAGAATTTTTCAAACTCAGTCCTCACTTTTTCTCCACCTCTGTAAATTTTTAGAATTTAAAATAATTGGGGTAGGGGGTTACTGGGGTTTGAACTCCAGGGCACTCGACCACTGAGCCACATCCTGAGTTCTGTTTTGTATTTTATTTAGAGACAGGTCTCACTGAGTTGCTTAGTGCCTCGCCATTGCTGAGGAGGCTGGTTTGAACTCAGGATCCTCCTGCCTCTGCCTCCGGAATAACTGGGATTGTAGGCTGTCGCGACCCCTTGCCCGCAAGGAAGACGCAACTCAGGAATCTTCTTTCAGCAGTTTATTCAGGCCCTTGATATTTCTTCTTCTATCTCTCGGATGCCCCTCCCAGCCTTAATAAAGCATCTCAAGCCCCAATGCGAAGCTGCCACGTGGAGCTTTCTCATAGGGTGGTGAAAAACCATGCGCCAACTCTCCCAAATAAGGAGTTGTCACAGACCACAGCGGAGCCAGCGCCATCTTGTAATGGCGACCATAGTCTGCAGAAACGGCAGAAGCGGCTCACCACAGTTCCCCCTTTCTGTTTTCTTAAAACAATACAGGTGAGAGTAGAGGTCCTATCCCACTGTGCAGAAGTGGCTGCATAGTATGGCTCAGTCCTAAGGAGGGCCCTTCCCCAGATCTGAGGCCATATCAGCCGACGCCTTTTTTCGTGGGGCGGGGCGTGGACGCGTCTAACCCGCATGCAATAGGACATGCTCTCCTTGAGGTCCACATCAAGGATCACTCAAGTGCAGTGCCTTGCCTCGCATCCTGTATCGTGACGATGGTGGACGAAGGGGGATAGCTGAGGCTGAACTGTGGCTGTTTATAATGACAAACAAGTTGACAGCACCCTGAAAGAAAGGCACGGACTTTAAGGCGATAGAAAAGCACTAGTGTGGAAACCCATCTGCGTGCAATGGCAGTAAGACCGGCAGAGTGCAAGGGCTTTCCAACACTAAGAGAATAACAAGGAAAGTCATGTCGATCCCAGTGCAATGTTATAATAACTTGGGGTGTAACGACCATGTCAAAGGTTTACTGTTTAAGATGCGCAAGCCAGACTTGAGGTGAGTTGCCATTTTCTAAAGCTGCAAGAGCTTGTATGATCATAGCCTTATCGTGAGCACTGCGGGCCTTAAGGCGACAGAGAAACCACAAACAGAGGAACATACCGAAGCAACACATTGCACCAAAAATGCCTACCCCCACCCACTCTTTGAAGAAGGAAAAAGCAGAAGATATCCAATCGGTGAATTGACCCAAAGTCACGGGATCGACACGAGTACTGTTCAAGACAGCTATCTGGGTTAGTTGAGACTGGATCATGTCTTCTGCTGCCATGGACCAATTTCCGGCCAAATATTCGCCAATGATGCGGGAGGCATTCCTAGAATCATTAATTCTGACAGAGGTTATGCATAAATGTGCACGTTGGTCAACACAACCCAAAAGCACCAAGTCAGCCAATTCTTCTACCTGAGATTGGAGTAAATCTATTCTTTGGTTGGCAGCTAAAATCCCTGACAAAATATGTTGATTAATTGTATTTTGGGATTCAAGTATGGTGGAAGTTTGTTGAACAACTTGATTAATGGTGGCAGCAGTTTGTACTTGACTGGCCATGGCCACTCCGGCCGTAACCGCTGCAGCAGCAGACACTGCCACAGCTGTCACTATAGCTGCCGTAATTCCAAAATCCCTGCGGACTCTAAGTAGCTCAACAATGGGGAATTTATCTGGGTCCGCAGTGACTGGGATTGGGACAAAAGTTGGAATTTTCATAACCACTGCTACAGTCCAAGAACCATTCCAACACTCAGATAAGAGACAGGTAACATTAGAACAATCCAGCATCCCCGACGAGGTGTCATTAGCCAAAAGGAGCAAGAACGGGGATTGGACACAGACCATTGCAGGGGGCAATGTGGCATTATATAGCAGAGAGTTGAACGAAACAGATGTAAGTCTATTACCTCGTTCACTCTCCCTAACAGTGCCAGAAACATTAGCCAGCCAGCTTTTGGCTCCCAGCAATTGAGCCAATGCAGAAATATCGGCTGAAGCCCCCTTCTCATTGGAAATCAGCCATTGAAACCAGGACCAACCTACTCCTGTAGAGGAGTTGGCACTGTTGTTAAAGTTATAAACATGCCTCTTAAGAGAGGGGGAAAGGGAGAAACCTTTAGCAACTTGATGTTTCTCCCAAGAATGATCCTGACAAGGCATAAATGTTGGGGGGAAACCAAGATTAGGGGTACAGTAAGGGGAGGCCTTGAAACGAGTGGCATTATAAATACTATGTTTCACTTCCAGGCCCTTGGAACGTAACAGGCCATCTAGGGCCAGGAGAAGCGGACTTGAAGATGCGGCACCCATGACACAACAACAAAAGAAGCACAAAAAACAAAAGCGAAATGACACAACAAAAGAAACACAGAAAACAAAAGCGAAAGTAGAAGCGAAAGTACACAGTGCAGCTGCAATAAAATGTAATGCTCTCTCTTTCTTTACAGAGGAGCTGCCCCGCTTTGGTCGCGGATCCCACTTACCTGGGACTAACCCCGCTTTGATCGCGGATCCCACTTATTGGGACTAACCCCGCTTTGGTCGCGGATCCCACTTACCTGGGACTAACCGGTGCACCACCCCTGACTGCTGAAAGTTCTGGTTCCCGGGTTTCTGCACCACTTGTCGCGACCCCTTGCCCGCAAGGAAGACGCAACTCAGGAATCTTCTTTCAGCAGTTTATTCAGGCCCT
>NW_026693439.1:0-3391 GCF_021218885.2 Marmota monax
ATATAGTATATTTTTTTTTATTTTTTATTTTTTGCAAGCCTTTATGAAAAATGCTTTTTCTTCCTCAACTAAAATGTAAATTTTGCCAATCAAGGAACTGACATAAGAACAGTTTCATTTCAATCATTTAACACTTGGTGCAGTATTCAGCGTTAGTCAACAATGAAATGCTTCATGCTGAGAGTTTCCCTTTAAACAGATTAGGAAACAATCTGAGTTGAGAGAAATGAATTCCCACATTACTGAGCTGATGGGAGGTAGAATCCTAAAATCACTTCCCAACTTACATCTGGCAATGCAAGGCAAAGGGTTCATTTTAGTGTCACACAAAGGTAAGGACAATATAACCCGAATTTATTAACTTTAAGCAACAATAATTTAAGATACAAGAGTCCCATATTATAGGAATTCAAAGACTATACAATAAAAGGAAACTGACAAATGGTCAGCTAATACACAACCCAATCAGTTAACAAACAGAGCCAAAGATCAATACAAGTCATGCACCATCTTCTGTGTAACACCTTGGGTTTTTTTATTCCAAAGGTAGATTGATCTAAACTGGCTGTTAACTATACCTCTACCTGAAATTACCTGTTAAAGAATTCACCAGGTGATGCTTATATTTAGGCATACGTTAGAATAGTTAGAACAATGTCTTTAAGATAATACTGGGTGATTTTTTTCCCCCCAAAACAAATAAAACCTAAATAGACATAGAGTAAAACATATTTTCTAATTACAGAGACAAGTAAAAATGATCAAGTCTCAACAGTACCTACTTACAAAGTTAGAAATAAACACAACATCTAGCAGAGCCAATTTCAGTTCTGGTTTCACCACTATTAATAGGAAAGCTGAGACAGGTCACTTTGCCTAAGGATGATCTGAAAAGTCATAATAGCATTTTAAATCCAAAGACCTTTAAGTCTTTTCACACCAAGTAGAAATTGAGGAAAGTACAATCTGAGAAACAATGATACTGTTCCTCACATGTCACTGGGTCACTAGCAGTCACCCAAATCACACCTCAATTCCCAGTGACTTAAGTTAGAAGCTGCTTGCCCTGAAACACATCATTCTTCAGTTGAGCAAGACATGCTGACACCCTACCTGGGGTCCAGAGTAAAATACACAAATCATCTTCTACTGGCACCAGCTGACTATCTACATACACACAGGACTGACTTAAAAATCTATTGAATTCTTCAGTTCATTAAAGAAAACAAAATCTAAATTACATGCTTAGTCAACAGAAGTTTAACTTTAGCTCAGTGAATTTTGAATTGGCCATTAGTGGTAAGTACAACACTTTGCATTTGTTGTAGAAACCAAACAAATCAGGCTTTCCCCTTGACAATACAATGTTCATTTGTGTGTAAAGTGCCAGTTTTATTTACAAACTAGTTAAGTAAACTTTAAAGTTTTCTTTGTAGCAGTGAGACAGACATCTGAACTGTCTGGTGGTTGGTAAATGTTCAATCCTGCTGGGGCAGGCTTGCTTGAGGGTTCCTCACTTTGAAGCCGGATCGTCATCATTAGTGCTGTGAAGCTGGACAGCCTGCTTGCCAAAGCCAACAAGGATTCTGAGGTAGCTACACGGTTTTTTAGATGCCATTAATGAACATATGGACAATGGTGTAGCTGGTGGATTCATTTTAGCTGATTTGGGGGGATGGCAGGTAAGGGAGGGGGGGGAATCAGCCAAATAAAAGCATATCTTCTGTTCATTTAAAAGTCAGCATCCAAGGTAAAAGAATTATCTGTTGGATTCGACATCACTCCCATCCTCTGATACTCGCCTACTCTCTTCTCAAAGAAGTTAGTCTTCCCTTCTAGTGAAATATTCTCCATAAAGTCAAATGGATTTTCTACTTTGAAAACCTTGTTAAAGCCCAGCTCCAGCATAAGCCTATCTGCCACAAATTCAATGTACTGCTTCATCAAAGTGCAATTCATCCCAATTAGCTTCACAGGCAAGGCTTCTGTGAGGAACTCCTGTTCTATCCTGACAGCATTGATGATTATTTCTTTTACTCTCTGCTCTGATGGTTTGTGCAGCAGGTGTTTGAACATCAGGCAGGCAAAGTCACAGTGTAAACCCTCATCTCTGCTAATAAGTTCATTGGAAAATGTGAGGCCAGGCATCAGTCCTCGTTTCTTGAGCCAGAATATTGATGCAAAAGAACCAGAAAAGAAGATTCCCTCCACAGCAGCAAAGGCTACAACACGTTCTCCATAGGTAGCCTCTTTGTCCCCAATCCAACGCAAAGCCCAATCGGCTTTCTTCTTCACACAAGGCATTGTTTCAATGGCATTGAAGAGAAATTCCCTTTCTTTGGGGTCTTTAATGTAAGTGTCAATAAGGAGACTATACATTTCAGAATGTATGTTTTCCATGGCAATTTGGAAGCCATAGAAACAGCGTGCTTCTGTAATTTGAACTTCTTGGCTAAATCGCTCCACCAAATTCTCATTTACTATGCCATCACTTGCTGCAAAGAAAGCCAGAACGTGGGATATAAAATATCGTTCCTCAGGCTTCAGGGATTCCCAGTGCTGAATGTCCTTGGAAAGATCCACCTCCTCTGCTGTCCAAAAGGAAGCCTCAGCTTTCTTATACATCTGCCAGATATCATGGTATTCCATAGGAAAGATGACAAAGCGGCGGGGGTTCTCTCTCAGTAGTGGTTCATCCTCTACGCTGGGGGCAGGTACTTTAGTTTTCGGCTCCTCGGGATCCTGGAAGATCCTCCTCGCGGTGTTGCTGGCCAGGACGCGGGTCGCGTTGAGGGCCGGGGGCGTGTTCTCCTTGTCGGCCAGGCTGAGCCTCTTCAGCGGCGAGAGCTGCAGCTGCTGCTGGTCTGCGATGGTGGCGAGTGGGGTGCGGACTGAGAGCATGGTGGTGGCGGTGGCAGACGTGGAGACGGTAGTGACCGAAGTGGCTAAGCAGGACCCCGAACGAAATATAGTATATTTTAAGTCAGTGTTTTTTTTTTTTAATTGGAGAGTCACACTTATGCAGTGCGTGTGTGTGTGTGTGTGTGTGTGTGTGTGTGTTACTGGGAATTGAACCTGGGTCCTCTAACCACTGGACCTTTTTTGTTTGTTATTATTTCTTTTTAGTTATACATGACAATATAATCCATTTGGATAAAATTATACATGTGTGCAATATATTTTATTCTAATTAGGGCCCCAGTCTTGCATATGTATGCAATGGTGGGTATCACTGTGGTGTATTCATACATGTACTTAGGACAGTATGTCAGATTATTTTCATTGTCTTTTCTATTCCTATTCCCCCTCCCTTACCTTCATTCTGCTTCGTTTAATCCTCTGAACTTCTATTCCTCACATCCCTGAACCTTTAAAAAATTTATTTATTTAT
>NW_026693440.1:0-87181 GCF_021218885.2 Marmota monax
GTAATAGAAGAGTACTAAAGAGTGCTGAATCTTTATTGTAGTGAAAGCTATATAAATATGTATATGATGCTATGGTTTAGATCTTAAATGTCTCCCAATGATTTAAAGTTTTAGTTCTCAGCGTGGCACTTTGAGAGATGATAAGATTTGGGGTCTAGTGGGAGGTCTTCTTGTCAACAGGGGCATGCCCTGGAAGGGAATTATGGGACCCCAGTGTCTTCCTTGCCCCTGCTTTTTTCTACTTCTCAGCCATGAAGTGAGCAGCTTTGTTCTACTATGTGCTCCCTACCATGATGTGCTGCCTTGCCATAGGGCCAAAAGCACCATGAACTAAAACTATAAACCAAAATAAACTTTCTTTTATTTATAAGTTGATTATCTCAGGTATTTTGTTATAGCAACAGAAGGTTGACTAACAAGATAAATCTGCATAGAACTGTATATACACACATATATGAGGGCATATAGAAACCAGTGAAAATTGAATAGTCTTTTGGTATAACATTATGTTGATATCAGTTTCCTTTTTTTATATTGTAATAAGATATTGTCATTAGGGGAAGCTGGACAAAGAATATGATGACTATACACTATTTTGCAACTTTCTACAAATCTATATTTCAGAATAAAAAAATCAAAAAAATAAGTGGTGAGTAAAAATGCTCAAGAAAATACTTACAAATATATGACTTTTATCAATAATTTGAATAAATACAATAATGACTTTGAAAAAATGTGTGATATTATGCCTTGTTGAGTGTTGTTGTGAGTAAGAAGCAGCTCTTGCTCTTTGGGTGTTTGAGGGTGGTGGGGAAGATAGTTTAATAAATAGAATCAACCACCTGTAATGACTGAGTTCAATAAATTAAGTAATTTCATGCAAAGTGCATAGGAGTTTAGAGGAAGGAGATTTTAAAGTAGCATTAATAACTGGGGAGAAATTTCTTGGAGGAGGTGACCTCTGAAGTGAACTCTGAAAGATGGATTTGATTCTGAAAGTACAAAAGAGTATAAGGAAGTTTTCTATGAACATCTTAGAATTTCTTTTTAGTGAGCATTTTCTTAATCAAACTTCTGCTTTTCCCTAAAGCTTATTCTTTCATGTCTTTAGCCTCTGAAGTTGGCTGTGTTTATATATGGTAAAATGGACCATAGGGACTGGCTTGAAATGTGCTTGTTTTGAAGTTAAAAGAAAGTTTAGAGTCACTTCACAATTCTTCTAAGGGAGGTTCTCTGTGGAATACAGGAGAGTTTTACTTAAAGTCCTGGGTCCTACTGTCATTCTCAGGGAGATACTAAGTTGAAATCATAATACAGTTTGGAATAATGCAAAAATGAGAATATTTCTTCTCAGTATTTTTTTTCCTAGAAAAACCTGAAAAATGAATTGAAATGGAAAACCAGGTACAGCTGATAGTAAAGAATATTGCCTCAGGTAGGAACACAACAAACCACTTGCAGTTAATGGAGTCTTGATTCTGAATTTTCTTGCAATTACTTATTGGGTTCCAGTCCAGAGGAACCAAATCAAAGAGAAACTAAGTGCAAGATATAAGTAGACCCCCAACACAGGTGATTCCAACATTTGTTGCAGTGAGCGACTTACATTTTGCTTGGTCCGGCCTTACTTTATCAGCAACTGTTAACCATATGATTAACTAATGACATTTTACTCTATCTTACAGACACTAATTGATACTTTAGGAGAAGACTGAAATGGCCCATAACTATCTGTGGAGACAAGATGTCCTTACTGAGCCAACATTAGATGATACATTCAATTACAGAAGGAATCCCAGACATTTAGCCTAAAGGATCCCTGAAGATTGCCTTATTCAACAACCTCATTTCATAGGTGAGGAAACAGACCAGAAGAAAATGCTCCTTCAGAGAATAAGTTGTTTTCAAGACGTTCATTCATTCATTCATTCATTCATTCATTCATTCATTTGTCTGTCCACTCCTTTGAGAGCCAGACATTGTTCTGACAGAGTACTAGGGATACAGGAACTTGCTCCCAGGGAGCTTACATATGGAGGAGGGACAAGAAAATCAAAAGAAAACAGATTAATTGGCAATTTCATCATAGTGGTAAGTGCTATAAGAAAAAAAGACCAAGGTGGGGAACTCTTTGGGAGGAAGGAAGGCTCATGGAAGATTTTATCCAAGGAGATAATATTTAAGCTAAGGCCTAAATGATAAAAAAATAAAAGAACCATCTGTGTTAAGATTCTGGGGGAAGATTGTCACTGGGTGAGGAAGAGCCAAAGCCCTGAGGCAGGAAGGAGACTGATGGGGTCAGAGTAGAAAACACCCCCATGTATAGGGAGGGAAGTGTGCTGTTAGGTGGAGCTCTCAGCAGGGCTGGGATCCTGCTGGTCTCCAGGGCTGAGGGGAAGACTTTAAGGCCATTGAAGGTTTAAACAGAGATGAAAGATCTGAATTGTATTTTAAAAAATATTTTGTTTAGTGTGACATGAAATGGTGTGTCGAGAGGCAAAAATAGAAGAAAAGAAGTTAGTTATGAGGCCCCTGTATTCAGGCCATGCAAGAAGGAATTGACCTAGAATAGGGCAAAAGTAAACAAGAGAAGGGAATGGATTTAGTATGTATTTTGAAGGCAGCACTGCCAGAACTGTGCTTGGATTGGATGTGGGGTAAAGGCAAATGAAAGCATGATCAGAAGGACTGAGGCTTATTGCTGTTTATGTCAGACCATTTCCTGAGATGGGGAAATCTTAAGAGGAGTAGGTTCAGGAGATCAGAACAAACAAGAGAAGACCATAAATGGAGGCCAAGACAGGCCATAAATGAAGGCCTCCCTCAGCAATTGACAGTTAAGGTGAGATCATTTCAGATAAAGGAAAACACAGGTGCAAACCCTGAAGAAAGGAAATAGTTTGGCAAGACAGAAGGAGCTGAATGGAGTCATTGTGGCTGCAGGTCAGGGCGTGAGGTCATCCAAGAGTGGTTTCCATTTTTCACACTATAATTTAGATGTACATAATAAAGAAATATTGGATATATATATATATATATATATATATATATATATATATATAGAGAGAGAGAGAGAGAGAGATATAGATATATATATAGATATATAGATATATATAGATATATAGATATATATATATACACACACATATGTGTGTGTATATATATACATACACACACACACACACACACACACACATACATATATATCTCCTGATTTTCCCATGGGAGAAGTGAGAAAAAAGGAACCAGGATTTTATACCTGCCAGTTAATTCATCACGTCCATATGACTCTATCCCCTCTGTTCTTCCCTGGCTCTTCATAGCTTTCAGGCCTCAAGATAAATGTCAACTCTGTTTACTGCTCTATTAGAATGGTTCTTCTGTTTTTCTTGATCTCAAAATATCATTTCTAATAAATTATTCTTTACCCTATCCATACTCTCTCAAAATTGTTTCTCTCCAGACTTTTGTGTTTACCTAGGTTCCTCTCCTTGGTTTTTTCTTTAGATTACCTTCAGATTTTGCCAAGGACTCATCTCTGTCTGAGCTGTGGCTGTTAATTCAGGGAAACAGACCAGATGAGGGGCAATGGGGAGTGAAGGAAAGACATACAGACACACGTGGAGAATAAAAGGTGGGGCCAGGTGGTTCAGCTAAACTGATGGAGACTGACTGACCCAAAGCTAGCTCAACACGTTTACTATATAGGTTTCATCAAAAGGTTATTTGTGGGAAAGTTTCAGCAAAGCAGGCAATCTGAAGGACACAGGACTGGTGAGACATTAGGGTCATCTTGTTTTGCTCAGAATCCTCTATCCCTAGGAGTTGGTGTCTGAACTCAATGCCTTGACTGATAACTGCTGTGTGCCTTTGCACGTAGCCTCCCCTGCCACATCACCATAGCAAGTGTCACCATAGCAACTGGGCCACCTTGACCTGTACCTCTGCACAAGCAGTTCCCAGTGCAACACAGCCACGATATATTCAGAGGTCATAATTCAAATCACTATTCTCCACAAGATTTTGTTTTTCTCCACCTTCTTTTCTCCACAATGGTATTTGGAGGCTCACATGACCTCAAGGAGGCAGGGTAGAGTGGCCCAGTTGTTGGAACTGCTCTCTGGCTCCATGGTGATTCTCCTCATCAGTCTACTCAGGCATTGGGGTTCAGGACAATTTGCTGCCCTGCCTCTGGAGAGCTCTGTATGTTCTCTGGACTCAGTTGACCTGTAGGTCCTTCCTAGAGATTTCTCCCTTCCTGAGTTTTTTCTGGTGTCACTGTTTTTTCCTGAGGTAAGTGAGAGCCCTTGTACTCTCACTTAAGATTCATACACTAACACTGTAAGACTTTGCCATAGAAACATTATTTTATTACATCCTTTATTAGGCAGGCAGGAACCCCTAGGCACCTACCATATCACTTGAGAACCAAGGAAGCGCTGGATAACTAAACCCTGTTACTACCTACCTGTACTGTGCTGCTCATTTTTACTTTGCTGTGGTTCACTTACTGTTTCCACCCACAGGGATCCAACTTGACATGACTACAACCATCTTGGTCATAACCTCCCTCTTGTATACTGGGTGACCATAACAAGCATTCCACACCCTGTATGATAAACAAGGACATGAAGATAGTCAGCTGAGCCTTTCATGTTGGCCACTGATGCCTGGACAATTTCTTAACAGATATTTAATGTATTAATAATTTCCACGAAAGCCCAGGTACATTCTGGTTGGCCATGGCCCAGCTTTGTCTAACTTAGCATATACACCCCTTCTGTCTTGGGGTATGGGAATCTACTTGTCTTGTTACTGTGTGAGACATGTGTCTGTCAGCTTCTAATTAATTGCACTTTATGCAATCCTGAATTTTCTTTTGGCACCTGCCTTTGGCAGCTGGTTTTCCTATATAGGTTTTTTTTTTTTTAATCCTGAATCTACACTCTACATGATGATATTATCCCAGGAAGTAAACCAGAACTGGCAACATTTACTTTTGTCTTGACCCTTGTCCTGCCTGACACCAGCCCCTCTGATCTTAAAGGTCTAAGGAATGATCCATAACACATAGATATCTGAAAACTTGTTTTCCCTCCCTCACTTCTTTTCCTGGAAAACTCATGGAGCTGGAAGGGGAAGGTGCCCCTCTTCCTCCTGTTGGTGTTTTTGAAACAAAGTCTACAAATTATTTGATACTCTTTCCCAAAATGGGTGTATTCTATGTCACTTCCCATGACTCTGGGTGGGCGTTTGTGAGTCCTTCATAAAAAGAATATGGCAGAAGCAATGCTTTGTAAGCTGAGGCTACACTAGGAAAGGCTGGGTCACTTCTTCTGGTTCCTCTGAAGTCTCAGGCCATTAGGCCACCACATGAGGAGTCATTTGGAGAGAGAGGAACAGAGACCTAAAAAGCTTATGTCATTGTCTTTTCAAGTATGTCCATCTCAGGTATTGACATGTACTTAGAAGCCCTCAAGATGATTCCAGTCATGGCTGAGACCTTAAGTGACACTCAGAGTGACAGCCTCCTAGCTGAGCCATTCTGCACCCAGATTTATGAGCAAAATAAATGCTTGCTCTTGTTTTTGTCAGTGTTTTAGGGTGATTTGTTAATAAATGACTTGAACACAGATTTGTCCTCACATTCTTACTACTGGTGTGTCCTGTGTTCAGTTATCACCCTACTATATAGATCATTATTAAACCTCTAAGAAGGGTGACCAACACCCTGATTTGCCTGGGAGTTCTTGGAATATGGGACTTACAGTGGTGAAACTGGGAGAATCTTGGGAAAATTGAGATAAATTGGTCATCTACCTCCAAGATTTGCTTTTTCTATAAAAAGATGGTTGAAAGAAGTGAGAGATTTTAGAATTATTGCTTCACTCTGAAGTTTAAAAAGAGGCATCCTTGAGCAAGGAGTCTGGCTCTTTTTTTTGATACTAGGGATTGAACTCAGGGGCACTTGACCATTAAGCCACACCCCCCAGCCCTATTTTGTATTTTATTTAGAGATAGGGTCTCACTGTGTTGCTTAGCACCTTGCTTTTGCCCAGGCTGGCTTTTGAACTTGTGGTCCTCTTGTCTCAGCCTCCCAAGCCCCTGGGATTACAGGTGTGCACCACAACACCTGGCAATGCTATCTCTTTATTTTAGGTGATATCTTCCCTTCTAAAGGGATGGATGCTATAGTCTATGAATAGGCCACCATGAGGCAAAGAATGTTATAGGACATTAAAATATTTCAAAAATATTTCATAACATACAGATGGGGAAATTTGATCCAGAAAGGGTCACTGACTTGCCCAAGAACATATAGAAATGAGGCCATGATTTGGGATGAAGATTTTAGAACCTCTATCCAGGACTCTTTACTTCCCTATATGTCATTTCCAGTCTTTACCAATATTTACCATGTGCATATAGACCCATGGAGAGACATTTTTGCTAATGGATAGTTTACCATCTTCCCCTGTAGGCATCACAGATTATGACTAAAATCTAATCTCAACTCTGACTGGTCAAACCAAGAACAGGATGATACATCTTGCTTAAAATACAACTCCAAAACAAAATGCAAGTCTATTTTGAAATGGACTGTTTGCAATTTTGTTATAAATGTAGGTTCCAGTGTTGCATCCTAGAAGCCCACTTAACTTTGGGTGCAGATTTTAGGGCTCTTCAGAGAACTGAAGAACAAGGAGGCTTTAATGAGCAGCAGGGCTGGTATAACTTGGTATGGACAAATGAGCCTTCCTGAGTGTGTCTCCTGGCAAAGACTCACCCTCCTCCCAGGCTTTGGCTAATGAATGGGAGGTTGGGAACTGGGTGAGTGAGAGGGATGGTGGAGGAGAAATTTATTATGAAGTCTGATTTGGCAGGAAACTCTTCTACTACCTGCTTGCATCACCTCTGTTCAGAAAGTGGATATAGTATGTTTCAGTGTAGGCTATGTGTACCTAACAACTAAAATAGAGCATTTATCAAAGAAGGCAAACTGCTCACTGATGTAACTCCAGTGCCCTGGCTATCCAAAAGCCAGGCCCATCCTTTCCAAGGGAGCCAGAAGGAAACTGTCTGACCAACACAGCCAATATGGTGATGGATCTATTAGTCACACCCTGATTAGATTCAGCTGACAAGTGAGCAGTCCTGGAGTTGCATTTTCTATTGTGATTTCAAGAACAGTCCCTATAATTTTGCATGACAGTAGGACTCATCCATGGAAAACTTTTTAAATAAAAGGTTAAAAAAATAATAATGAGCTAAAGCTTTGTGGGGTAGAACTTTTAAACTTGGCTTTTCTTTTGTTTCCTCCTTCCCTTTCACTCTAGAAGATAAAGTCTAATTTTACTTCCATGTAGAAATATGGTTGGGAGAAAAGCAGACTATCTTCCTGGTTTTGGTAGCCTAGGTGGGGAGGGCATGGCCTAGAAAGTACATAAACAACATATTGGCTCAAAAACCAAAAGCAAAAAAGATTTCTCTGAGAAAAGAGAAAGATTTCCCAGGGCTAGAAGGAGGGAACATGAGAACAGAGTTCCAAGGTATCACAGCAGAGAAACATACCCTGAATCTTTCAATACTCCTTCAAATCCTTCAACACCAGTCACTGCTCTCAGAGAAATGAACAAATAGACAAAGATTATTGTCTTTGTGGAGTTTACATTTTTAATGAGTATTAAAACATGATTTTTATATGCAGACACAATTCTAAATTCTTGACATCTATTTTCCTCTCATATTGACCCCTTGAGAGATAATATGTCTCCAACTTAAAAATGAAGAAAGTATGACATAAATAGTTTACATATTTTTCTCATCTCACAGTTAGTAAGATAAGCTGACTGCATTTCACTTAACTATGGTACACTGTTGCTTAATTCCTAGGCAGGGACCTGGTAAGGAAGTAAGACTCCCCAGATACATGAGGGTAGTGGAAAGATCCTGAAGTTCTAGAGGCCTCTATCTGGGATGATGGCTGTCACAGCTGTCTACCCATGATGCTTTGCACTGCCTGAGATTCTGGAACCATTGGCTCAAACAGAGGGAGAGAGGACCCAGAGGCCCTGGGCTGTGTTTCCTCCCCGCCCAACAGGATAGAAGCTCACAATAGAAATAAGCTGTTAAAAGAATAAACATCATAACATACAAAGAATTTTAAAATAATGAAGAGATAAAATATTTTTTGCAACTCTAACTTTTTTGGGGGATAAGATCCAGCTGCAGAGAGGGCTATAAATGGCTAATGGGAGGAGTTAAAAATCCTATTCTCCCTCTTACCTTTCTCCCCCTAGATCATTGTAAAGGAGGACCTAGGATTTCAAGTTTGATATAGATAAAAGTTTAATCATGACAGAATGTTCATCCATTTTTGCAAAACATTGAGTTATTAGAATTCTATGTGGTCAACTCTGTGTGACTACCAACATTCTATTTAAAAAATAAGTGCACAATGTGCAAATATAATGACTCTGTAATTAGTACAGATTACATGGTTGCCTAACTAAACACCAGAATCGATAGTAGAGTGTAAATTCTGTACCTAGAGTTGGTGCCCTCAATTACCTTCTCCGGGAGAAGAATTTCAAATCTGCCCTACTTGTTATAATACAATCATGAAACTCAATAGTTGCATAATAAGTTCCCATCCATACAGGTGAAGGTTTGTTCAATTTCTTTCTGTTAAGAAGAAAAGAAAAAGAAAAAAAATTAAAAGTCACTAGTAATTCAGTGGCTTTTAAAGCCACCTTTTCTAAGGTGCCAGTCAGTTTTCCTTGAATCACTTTTGAAAATTCATCCAGGTGCTCTAAACTCTTATTTTTTTTTATCAAGTGGATTACCACAAACAACATATTCTGAGTCAGTTTGTCTTATTATTTTAAAAATTGTTCTCTCTGGACTGTGATTGAATAGCATGCTTTCTTTTTTTCTTAAGGTCTTAAGAACATCTCGATATAACTGCTTTTTGAAAACACTAATTGCTATGTTTTGAATTCTCCCTTACTGTGAGAATCCAAGTATTTTGTTTCTCCTCGAATTTATGGGTAGACAGATTGGTTTCTTTAAAGGCAAACAGTGTGAACCTATGGTAAGTAACCTAAGTAACCTTCACTTACTACTCATCCACTGAAAACTCAGGTCCTGGAAACTAGGCTTTCTTCTCTCAGCGCTCATGCCACCCTGGATCAGTGCTTTTCAATTTCTTTATTTCCTGTTCACCTTTTAGCACAAGTGCTGAGTGGATGCCCTGCTCTTCCTCACACGTGCCTACACAGAAACCCACACTCGCTGCATCATCTCATCTCTGCCCACTGAATGAGCCTAAGGCATACAGTGGTTCCCAGAGGTAGAACAAAGAACTCATATTAATCCCTCATTGTTGCTTTAATACATTTCCACACACTTAGTGACTTAACACCATATAAACTTGGTCTTTTACAGTTCTGAAAGTCAGAAGTCCAAAATGAGTTTCACTGGAATAAATATTATCATGACTGGTTCTTTCTGAAGGCTCTGTGAGAAGAATACGTTTCCTCACCTCTTTAATTTTCTAGTGGTGGCTTATATTTATTGGCTAGTGGCCACTTCCTTCATCTTTAAAACACATCATTCCCAATCTCTGCTTCTGACATCGTGTTGCCTCTCTCTAACTCTGAGTCTTCTGAGTCCGTCTTATAATGACTATTGTGAGTACATTGTGCCCACCTGGATAAACTAGAATCATCCCAGTTCAAGGTTCTTGATTTCATCATATCTACAAAGTCCTTTTTGCCATGTAAGGAAATATATTCACAGGTCCTGGGATTAGGAGGTGGATATATTTGGGGAACCGTGAAAGTCAAGAGTGAGCCTGGAAAACTAGAAATCTCTTTGCACTTCCAAGGCAAACTGTCTTAGGCAGTTTGGGCTGTTCTAACAAAATACCTTGGACTGGGTAATCTACAGAAATGTATTGCTCGCAAGTCTGGAGACTGGAAAATGGAAGATCAAGATGCCCGTAGATGTGGTGTCTGGTGAGAGCCTTTTCCTCATAGTGCCATCATTGCACTGTGTCCTCACATGGTAAAAGAGGCCAATGTGATCATTCAAGCCTTTTATTTTTCTTTCTTTCTTTTTTTTAAATATTTCTAGTTGTGGGTGGACACAATACCTTTATTTGTTTTTATGTGGTGCTGAGGATCGAACCCAGTGCCTAATGCATGCTGGCAAGTGCTGTACCACTGAGCCACAATCCCGGTCAGTCAAACCTTTTTTTGTTGTTTTTTTTAAATAAGGGCACTAATCCTGTTATGGGCAAGAGCCCTCATTAGCTAATCACTTCTCCAAAGCCCAATCTCTTAATGGGAATACATTAGGGATTAGATATCAACAGTTGAATTTTGGAGACACACAAACATTCAGAACACAGGGCTGGGGATGTTCAGCAGGATTCGCTCAGTGAAAACACTGCTCTGTGTTCTGCATCTTCAGCAGCTCTCTTGTCCATGGTGAAGTAATGATAGCCCAATGGACTGGCCTTCTTGGCTTCCCTTCAGAATTGAGCAATGCTGCTTCTAGCTGCTTTCTCATTGTGGGTTCACATTCACCCTTCCCAAGGGAAGGGCTGTGGCTGGATGAGTTTGTCACCATCCATCATGAAGGCTCCTCACAGGGCACTGCTGAGTTCTTTTGATCAAATTCCCCCAAGGCAAATTGATTCGAATGTCACTTAGTGATACAATCTTCAAAGAACAGGCTGTGTAAACTATTCTAGAATAAGATAGCATGTCCTATGTTTTATATTTTATATCATCCAGAATATGTTCTTATTCTTGATGTATATATCTAGCCATTTCAAATTTAATGAATTTTGGAACTTGAAATATGTTGGGGACCGCAAATCAAGTCAAGATGGCGCCTGGCAGTTTGCCAGGAGGAGTGGTTTGTGAGGCAATGACGCCACCAAGCCATTAAGATGATGAGGATTCCTTATTGGCTGATTGCTGTATCTAGATGATGCTAATTGAGTCAAGCTGTGTGTAATCAGTTAGGTATATATACCTCTGCTGTTCTGCAATAAGGAGGCTCCCGCTACCTTGGGTGCCCGCTATCTTGAGTTCCCGCTCAGTTCCCCCACAATAAAGCAGTTCCCACTTCAACCTTCAAGTTGCTTGTCACCTCCTGGTTATTTTGCCCAGCCAGACTGTGGCAGAAATAGCCTGAATATAATATCACTCCTGTAAGAGGAAACAAAGTTTTATACAAATTGAGGGTGTTCTGGGTATCTGTGCATGGAGACCCTGTGTGCTACTCCGGACTCCAGCAAGGGTTCCTACAATATCCAGTGCAGGTTGCCATCACTGAACTTAATTTGTGCCATGGTCATCATTTATATATCAGTCTATCCCACTGAATGAAGCATTCTTTAGGCCATTTTAATAGCTTGCTCTCTGAGGCCTTGCAAGTCCTTTGCAAATATTTGTTAAATAGATTCATTTATTGAAGGGGGAACTAAGGTGGTTTATTTTTTCACAGGATGAAAACTTTGTACTAGTTTTTTGTTGTTGTTGTTGTTGTTCTTTTCCCGAGTGTGCCAGAAAATTTCAAGGCAAAATTTTATGCTCTGTGACAATAACTATTTTATCCCAATTCTAAAAGATTTTTGACCTCTGTTTTTATTTTCTTTTCATTAACCTGACTCTATTTTCATTATAAATGATTTCAAATGCTTTTTGGAACTACAAATGATATAAATTATAAATAAATATACTTGGCAAATTTTGACTCATCTTTGATTTATGTTGAAGGAAGATCCACTCAATGCCTTTTATCATAGTGCATCTAATCACCATGATGGCAGCATTAAGAAAAAGGAGCAATTGCAATCAGATAAACATGGGTATACGGTACACATTATGCTTTTGAATAGAAAAGGCAAATAGGGATTATTCAAAGAGTTGACTGCTTATGTATAAACCATAAACAAATAACATTTACATGGGGACAGTTACTGAAGCTGACTTGACATTGGTATAAAGGAGTGGGAAGAACCATATGTTGTGTTGGAAAAAGTCATTTTATTCTTAGTTATTATATGTTGCTTTTTCTTGCTTTTTTTTTTTTTGGTACTTCAGAGAAAGATAAAAAGACATTGAAAATCCAAAGAATTTCTCAAAGGAAAAAGAATATTATAAGCCTGGTGAAAAAGCAACACAGTAGTAAAATTATGAGGAAGGCAGATGTAAGATATAGTAGCAAGGTCAGAAAGCGGAGTCTGAAGGGCATGCCTTTACCACCACTAGAGAAAAACAGTATTAGATCTGAGATTGGGAATGGTTGCCTTGGATAGCTGCAGTGACATAAATAATTAGGAATATTATTTTGTGAAGTGAGGAGGATATTGTCTGTCAAATTTCTCTTGCTTTTGCTATAGGCTTAACGAAGGGTGAAGGCTAAAATGAAAAGGGAAAACAGGAAACAACAGGAGAGAAAAGAAAAATC
Source organism: Marmota monax (assembly GCF_021218885.2). NCBI lineage: Eukaryota > Metazoa > Chordata > Mammalia > Rodentia > Sciuridae > Marmota > Marmota monax. Next base: position 12,487 of record NW_026693440.1, read on the forward strand.
AAACTTCCTGATAATGAGGCAGAGCTTTATTTATTGAGGTCTTACTTTGGAACACTTGAGAAAATAAGAAGTTGCAGCATTTTCTTGAGTTACAAAGGCCCAAGTTACTTAGGAAGCACACAGCACTTCCTACATGAAAACAAGCAAATGAAAGAACAAGCAAAAGATATGGCCATGTCACTGCTGAGTCAACAATGGCCCTTTCTGGTAACCAGAAACATCTCGGTTGGTTGTTATTTCATCTCCATCGTATAAACTTTACTGACAAAGATTTTTTAACATTTAATAACTAATTGGAAAGAACTTACAATGGTAAGAGAAGTTGACTCTTAGAAAAGAAATCCTCTGTTAGAATGAAAAAATGTCATTATTTAATAATTTTTGTCAGAGTTGAGGGCAGTATCCTGTTGATGGAAAGTGGAAAGAAACACACTGGGGAAATGCTGTGATTTGTCATGGAGGAGAAGGCTGATGGGCAGGGGCTGGATAGGCTGTGGTAAGGACACTCATTTTGACAGCTGCTCTTAGAGGTCACAAAAAAATTTTTCCTTCACCGCATTCAAAACTTCCTAAGTTCATTATTAAGATTTAATCATGAGACATTTCACATAAAATACCCATTTCCTATTTCTCTGGAAAAATTAATATTCTATTATAACAATTATCAACTGCTCAATTGGGGCAGTTGGGACAGAGCTAATTCACCATTGTTTCTGCCCTTACTGCACACCCCTATTTTCTTTAGATGTAGAAACTAAGTGCCAATTACCATCCTTCAATGTGATCACAAAGCGGTTTGCCTTCTGGTAGAATTAATCAGATATTGGAATATTTTGTACATCTTTTTATTTTTTTGCCTCTATTAAAGGTGTATTGAAGATACTTGAAGATGCCACATGGCTCAAGAGCAGTGGGAGAACATATGTTTAATTGTGGAAGTGAAGAGTATCCTAGGGATTAATATGCACGTAAGACACATCTGTACCAAAATTACCTGTTTCACTCATTTACATCTTGAAGACTTTTAAGTTTAAGATCTCCAGTTTATTTTTTGTAACTGTCATGTCAAAAGTGTACACAGATCATCCTCAAGGTTAAAATAATATTTTCTACCCTAAGAGACAGATCTTTTTTCAGTGAAACTCTGTGCTTTTTATGATGGCAATGTGCCCAGATCCAGGTCTATGCCAAAAATTTTGAGTATTATTTCTCAGCTTCCCTTATTTCTGGACTTGTAATCTAGTTCTGACCAATAAGATGTAGGCAGATCATGCTGATAACTAGAGGAATTTTAAAATTTTTCTGTAGAAGGAGGCATGCTGCTCATTTGGACCTAGACCATTTCCCTTTTCCTGACTCAGAGTGGACAAGTTATCTAGTAAAGCAAAACCCATTTTGTACACATGAGAAGAGAGCAACAAGGGCAAAAGTCAAATTGTGAAGGATCCTGAACAGAAGATACAGAGAGGGTCTGGACCCTTAGGTGCATTTGTGTATCTAAACAAATTGCCAGTAACTACCTACCTTTAGTTATATGAGAAAAATAAACCCTCTTTTTGTTTAAGTCATGATCCATCAGCTTTTTTGATGCTTCCAGCTAAAAGCCTGCCCAATAAGTTCCTCTTCCCTCCCCTCCACTCATACATGCAGGGCTTCCATCTATTTCAGTACTCCTTACAACTACAAATTATGCTAAGATTCTAATTCAGTTCATGTTGGACAATATGTGCAAGGCATTGTGCTAAGAGTGTAGTGAGGGTCCTATAAACATAAGTAAGGCCAATTTTTTGTCTTTAAGTTACTTGTTATGGAGATGGAAGAATCAGCTTCACATGCATACAATCACAACACAAAGCAGAATAAAGACAATGTCATGGGGGAAGTGTAAATTGTCCTGGGGCCTTCTAAGGGTGGTGATGTAAATGCCATTATGCCTACTTCTTGGCTGGAGTCCTCCTGAGAGATTTCCTGGAGAGGTTGATACTTGAGAGGAGTCTTGAATGCTAGAAAGAGGGCCTGGCCGGAAGAAAGACAGGGGAAAAAATATGTAGGGCAGCATGGGTTCAACTCCTTGGTTAGGTGCTCCAGACCTACTGGCCTCTCATTCTTCTAGTGAGCCAAACCCATCCCAGACTGTGCACCCTTGCACGTGCTCCTCTGGCAGCAGTGTGGGTGGGTCTCCCTCCTTCTCCAGGCTGTCAGCCATCCTGGGAATACAGTTTCCTTAGAGAGGATATCTTGCCAACTCAAGTCAGTTCCACCTGTGATTGCCTGGCTCCCACTAGATTCTTTGTCTTTAAAAAATTCAGATGCTCACAAATATTCAGCAACTGTAGATACCCACTGAAGACCTGCTGTTATGTATTCCAGGCACTGGGATAGCACAAGAGCTAAGTGGTGAATAAAAATGTCAAGTGCCTTACCTATATATTCAGATGTGGGGACAGATGATAAACAAGTAAAGTTGTTTCTTAGTGTGTTGAATTCTTGGAAGGAAATAATGGTAATTGTACAGAAAAAACATGGGGATAAGCAAGAGAGGAAAAACTGAAATAATACCAACTTCAGAGGCCTTTGTGAAGAGAAGAATGATAATATATGTAAAGAGCTAAATAGAGGGAATGGCATATATTTAGCACTCAAAATTAGTAATTATAAATTTGTGAGTGTTTCTAAGTAAACTTTTTATTGAAATACAGATAAGCAAAGAGTACAAATCAAAGGTGTGTGGCTTGATGATTTGGTGAGTGTGTGTGGGTACGTGTGCGTGCTCATGTGCATGTGGATGGTGCGGGGAGTAAAACCCCAGCTCGACCCCAGCCCTTGATGAATTTTTATACAAGAAATGCTCACATGTGACCAACACCCAGAATAAAAACACAGTATTACTAGGACCCACAAAGCCCCATCCTGCTTCCAACCCTCAAGAATAACTATTATTTTGACTTTTAACAGCACAGAATAACTTTGCTTATGTTTTGGACATCACAGAAATGAAATCATAAGGTATATATTCCTCTGCATTTGAGATTTTTTTCTCTCTTGAAAAACAATGTATTTAGCAGTCTGGGAATTTTAGTGCATGTGTAGATTTTGTTGAAAGTACTGATATTCATAGAAATAGTTTTGTATCTGTTTTAAATATATAGATTTTATCAGTTAATTGAAATATGAAGTATTGATTTTATTATTAGAAACTTTAATTTTTTTAAGTTCTAACAGACTTAATTTCTTCATAAATGATTGTTTAACTGGACAAAGTATCAAATATAAACAATAGTGTAGCAAGAAAACAAATGAGCACACATAATTATTTAATCTGTGGCAATAGTCCAGACTCTTTTTAAAGATTTTTGAATACATAAAGAATCAGAAAATGTTGTTGGAAGATGTTGCAAAATTCAAGGGCATTTGATACTAATTGGTCACTATTAATATTCCTTTCTTCATCAGTAGTGTAGACCCTTGCTGTTTCCCACTTGTTCATTAGGTTTATTATGTGAACCATATTGCAGGACCATGTGGTCATGGAATACCAACATCTGTCATAGACTGCTTTAGTGAGACACAGGACTTCAATGTTTATTTCATTTACTACTTTAGGCTTTTCCTTTTTTAAAATTCTAAGATGGATTAAACTTTCCTTCTGTTGTTTTTTATTTCAGGAGGAATGGATGAGCCCCAAGGTAGCAAGTAGTGCACATGGTTCCTTGGAACGGCACTAACTAAGGAAAGGCTATGGGAGCCCTTCTGACACCATCTTCCAGGGCCAAGAGTGCTTAGGATCCTCCAGTTGTGCCCTCCCCTGCCAGACCCATAGCTCTTAGGAGACACTGCTGCCTCTGTATTTGCATTTGCAGTCTCTGTCTTAACCAGCCGGGCTGTGCTGTTGCCTGTTTGTGACTTGTTCACTTTCTTTTTTTTTATTATTCTTTTTTTTTATTGGTGATTTGTTCACTTTCATTGCTATATTTCATTTCATTGTGCAAACTGGCCATGATTTACTTATCCATTTTTGCTGTTGATGGATTTCCCTTCTAACATCTGTCTTTTCACTAGACTGTGGCTTCACAGGGTGTTTGTGAGGTTTTGTTGGATGAATGGTTATTGAGAAGGTGATGTAAAAGTGTGAGATGGAAGACAGTGGTGGGAAAATGACTGTGTACATATTGTGGAGAAAAATAAAAGCTTGGCAAGATGTGAACACTTATTACACAATGAGGCTTCAGAGCAAATTAAGGAGCCAGACTATCTGGGTTTCACTGCTAGGGCTACCATTTATTAGCTATATAACCTGGAAATTTTTACCTAATATCTCTGTGCCCCAGTTTCCTTATCTCAAAAATGGATATCATACGGGGATTGTGGTGATTAAATGAATTCATATTTATAAATTACTTGGACCAGTGCCCAGCACATAGTAAGCTCTACAGCAGTGATTGTTGAATAAAATGTGTATCTGCCATAAGATTTTGAACAGAAATGTGCATATTTAGGGATGAATGAGGGGTTGTAATAAAGGAAGTTCCAGGGGTCTAGCTGGGGCTACTGTTGGGTGGCTGTCCTCAATGACCCAAGGAGCATTTCCTATACAGTTACTAGTGAGCAACTCATGAGCATGAGAACATTACATTTTCAAAGATCTCACCCTTCCTTTGCAGACAAGCTTTGAGTGGCTAGTTTGGATTTATAATCTGTGATTAGAAATCTTTTATAACTATCAGTGAATGAACTACAGTTATCATTGTGGTGAAATTTTAGACCAGCAGGAAAGGGCTCTACCTGCCCAATCTCTCTGAAATGGCACCAGTTAACATTCTCCCTATATTGCCAAAGCAGAAGGCTGGTCTATTGAGATTTGCAGGAATTTCCACTGGAGGTTTCCTGCAGTGAATCTGTCTGTAGTGCTGGGTTTTATCTTACTGGAGTCATCCTTTGGAACAATGAGCCATAGAAGTCTAGGAAGAAACAGATGCTGCATTCCAACTGGATAATCCGAAGAGTTTAAGGAAAGGACCATTAACCGAGTAAAGAAAAGCAACGAAGTGTTGTTTTGTTGTTTCTGAAGGCAGCAACCTGGGGAGGCCTGATCACACCGCAACTAAAGGGACAGGACGGAGGGCTTTCCACAACCCAGTGAGGACTGAGAACCAAAGCTGTGGGGTTTAGAAAAAGGTCATCCAAACAATTTCTTTGGCCAGGAGGATGAATACCTGACTTTACTCTCACTCCATCTTCCAGTCTCTCTCCTACCAGCTCACCCAATGGCAAAACCCATCTGGAAAGATGGAGGCACAGAAGTCGGTTGATACAGTTTACAAGGAACACAGCATGTGGAGAAGGGGCAGGCATGGATCTGAGTGGCAAATGACAATGTGTAGCAAACAGAGAACTATGACATAGCCCAGGCAGCCCATTGGCTATTTCCACAGCAAATTAAATCTCATAAACTGCTGTAATTAATAGTAATATCACTACTCTCTTTTAGATGAGAAACCAATCCTTGGAGAAGGTATTTATTTGCTCAAGTTCTCACACATAGCTCATAAGAAGCACCAGTATCAGTTCAGTCTCAGGTTTCCAGAAGTCTGCCTTTTTAACCACTTGAGGAATCTGATTTTTAAAATTTATGTGATCACTTTATATTTTACACAATTAGATGAATGTACTTGCATAAAACTGAAAACATTATGGAGTAAAAAGTTCAAGTCAGCCCTTTCTACCTCCAAACTACTTTCTTCTTCAGAAGTTACCATTGTTAAGGGTAGAGTGAGACTCTTTGTAGACCCTTTCCCCCCTTTGCATTTACAAACTTACACATATGCAAGCACATATATTGCTATTCTTGCAGAAAAGGAAAATTGAGGCTTGGAAAAGTTGAGACTTTGCCCAATATTTTCTCCTGGACAGTCACCACAGTGTTGTAGTGCAGGACCCACCCACTCAGCCCAACTCAGATAAGTAACTGCAAGAGGTGGCAGCAGAGCCAAAAGTGGTAGCCAGGACCTGGAGAGGGTGTTGGGTCTTGGAGGCTGCAGGTTCTTTGCAAAATCTCAAGGAAGGATGTGGAGAGAGTTGAATCGACTGACAAGCAATGAATTTATTGGGGGGAAATGAGAGAGATAGTAAGTGTACAATACAGACTACAGAGCGGCCTGGACCTCCTCCAGAGCTGAAGTTTTTAAGGGGTTTGAAACTAGCAGAATTTGGAGCCCCTCAACATCCTCTCTGCAGGCCACACCGCAGCTCTGAAATTGGGAAACTGCAGATATAGGCTCCCTTTGGGTGTGATAAGGATTGTTCCCTGGATTGGGAAGGGGCCCAACCTGTGAAATTCCAGGAATTGGAGTCCAGGAATCTTTGGTCAGTATAAAGGTCACACATTTCTCCTGCAGATAACAGGTTTTTGGCTAAAAATGTAGCATATTCTATTTACTTAAGACAAGACAGGACTGCAGCTAAAAGAATTTTAAAAGAAAGAATATGGGGATCAGCACACATAGGCCCAGACATTATTTCTTAACCTCCTGTTCCCATCACTCAGGTCTGTTTCTACCAATAGGGTCATTTTGTTTATTATTATTTTTTTAACTTTTCACTTTGGACCATTTTCTTTCACTTTGGACCCCTCCCTCATCTAGTAAATTGAATTGTTTTATTATACTTTGGCTTAAATACATACAAATACATAATTAGGCATAAAACTTCCTTATGCCTTTAGGTGCTACACAATCATAAAACCAAATAAATTGAGGATCAACAAAATTTTCTCTCTTCTTTTTTTTTTTAAATGCTGAACACCAAGGATCACTTAACCACTGAGCCACATCCTCAGCCCTTTTTATTTTTATTTTTATTTTGAGAGAGTATCTCACTAAGTTGCTTATGGCCTTGCTAAATTGCTGAGATTGGGCTTGAATTTGTGATCCTCCTACCTCAGCCTCCCGTGTTGCTGGGATTACAGGTGTGTGCCACCTCATCTGGCTCATTTTTTTTTCTTTTTAAGTAATAAACCACATACTCTCTCTTGAATCTATGATCCATCAGTATAATAAATCGTAAATGCACATACAGGACTGAAAAGTTTTAAAAAGACCACGCAATAACAATATTTTCCATGTATCTCATATGTTCTGGTAATGAACTTTTGCATGCTGATTAGGACAGAGGTGGATATATACAATGTTCCACATGTTTCCTGGATGGTACTGCCAGGCCACTATATCTGAATTATCATATAAAATATGATGACTCAGTTCTTTCACAAATTTCTCCTTCCAAGTATTGTTCAGCATTTGTTTGTATAGTTTGAGATAAATTAATTTAACTTTCAGATGACCTATGTGCTCATTCCCATGCTAGGTCTGCCTCAACTCTTTCCTCATTAGCCTGCTCAAGCTGAGTGTATTACTGCTTATGCCATTTTCATGAGACCATGTTTAAACCTCTCAGTTTATTCAGTAACTCAAGAAACTAGTTTTAGACCATGAAAATGTCTTTCAATTCTATCATTGCAAATCTCAATATTTGTCATTTATAATAGTTAAAATAAGTTACTTAAATACAATAGCACATATGGAATGTTAAGCGTATGTCAACTCAAGTGCATCTGCTAGCACATAGAAGTCAAATACTGTCCTTTCAAATGTCAGTTGATTATAATCTGATTACTAACAGCAGTGCAAAAATGCAGGCACAGGAATTAGTGATGTTTTGTCAGTATTATCTAGATTGGCCAAGAATATGTCTGTTGTTTCTTTTAAAAAGTATCAATCAGATACGAATGAAATAGTAAGATAATCTTTCAAGATTTTTGAGGTATTTGAGATCTTACCTCCCTCTCTGACACACACCTGCCATACATCTCTGGATAAAAAGCACTTTTCCCAGTTTGAGGACCATTGTGTTCCAGCTCCGTCCTACTTTTCCACACAGGGAACAAAGACAATCTGGATTGGGACTGGGTGGAGGAAACAGTCCTGTTATCCACCTCTCGACGGATCTTTCATCTACTGCTGGCAAGGAATTTGGTGTTAAGCATGGGATCCATGGTCTGTATGTGTCCAGAGCTCTTCACCAACCACATCAGGGAGATGTTTCTCTCTAACTAAATTCTTTCTGGGGCTTTCCAATCTCCACTTGATTAATACCGACCTTCCAGATTACCTTTCCCCTAGTTCATACTGTGGCTTGAGGCCCTTTTTTTCCTGTTGCAAGATAAAGCTTGCTATAAAAGATAAATGAGAAAGCCATAAGAATGATTGTATTGGGCACGATCTCATAAATGTACTTCCCTGCTGTGTTACTCACCTAGGTGGCAGAAGTGCCAGAAATGTGTTTGTTTCTAGTTATTTCCTTGAGATTCAGTATTGGTATATTGAAGGAATAGCATCCCCTTAAAATACAGTTTCTTTTCAAATTAATATAGTTAGCAAAATGTACACAAAATTAACTTTTTCTTCTTTATCTCTGCCTCTTCTTTTTCTGCTCCTCTTGCTTTTTTCTGTCATGTATCTTTTCAGCTACCTCTTTGACTTGGAAGTGTAATACAGATATGTCCTTCAGCTGGTGAAAACGATTAGAGGAAGAACTGCAACTATGTAATTTTAATGGATAAAATTAGTGGGTGACAAGAACCTTAGATTTCTTTATCCTCATGCTCCTATTTATAAAACCCGACTTGGAGATTGTTTCTGTGACTGCACTGCTTCCCTTTCCACTCATGGTCACCTGGAATCAGGTTGTCCCTCGATATTTTTCCTGACACACTTGCACAAAGCAAGTCTTTCTCTTTTTATTTTTGGGGGTTGTTTTGTTTGTTTTGCATTCCAAGTCTGTTTGTCTATACTGTCTGTCGCTCAGTCTTCTTTAAGTTATGCCACACATGCCTCAGTGGATCCATGTTAGGGCTTCTTTAGGCAATGACCCAGTTTGTTGATTCTCTACCTTGAATTTTTTAGGAAATGGAGAAAGAAATTGAAATAAAGCTGTAAGTGATATAAAAAATTAGTGGGTGAAAGTTTGAGGAGCAACAGGAGATTAGCATAGTCTCAAAGTGTCTCCCTGAAGGTACTTATCAATTGTAAAGGGAGAAACAATACCTATCACTCATTAAAAGTGTTAAGATCATGAAAGACAAGAAAAGACTGAGAACGGTCACAGATTGGAGGAGACTGTTTCAATGTGGGAAACTGGAACAGAAAAAGAACATTGTGGGAAAAACCAGAGAAACACAAATAAAATCTGTTGTTCAGTCAATAGTGCACCAATATTAGTTTCCTGGTTTTGATAATTATTCTGTGATGATACAGCATGTTGATATTAGAAGAAGCTGGGTACATGGAAATTCTTTTTACTATTTTTGCAACTCATTGTCAAGTCTAAAATTACTCAAAGTTAAAATGTTAAGAAACAGTAAGAGATATACCCAGGACAGATTTTCTCCTCTTAAGAAGAGAGGAAATATTTAAAATCTTTAGGACCAATTTTAAAGGACAAGCTACATCCTCAGGATAAAGCTCTTTGAGAATATGAGGATATTATATTTTGTGTGAGAAATTATATTGATTTTACTTTGCCCTTCCTTTCCCATTCTCCACCAAAATATTTTGCTTTTCCTTGAAAAGAATACTTTGAAAATTGTGTCTTAAGGGGTTTTGTTATAAAAACCTGAGCATACAATATTTCCTTTAGGGAACTCGTTTCCAACTTTGTAAGCAGATAAAATGATTCTCGATTCCTACCAGTTTTCTGTATAGTCTGTATTCAGGGACTGCATCTTTGTAATGAGTTACTGTTATGCAAAATCTGATCAAATTGACCAATCAGAGAGTATCTACTTACTGCTTACTGAGATCTCAGTACATAGCTTCTATCTCCATAAACACATAATCTCTTTGGAGAAACAGGTGAGCAGAGAGAAATCAGGGCAAAATTCGAAGGTTAGCCCTGAATGAAATCATGGTACAAAATTTAAATGCTAAGGGAAGAGAAGGGGTTGGGGAATTGGCATAGTTACAGTAATTTAAGAAATTATTTGAACTCAGTCTTGAATCATGGGCATAATTCCATAGATGATGAGAAAGGAAAAAATTCAGATAAGGAGTAATCAAGCCACTACTTGTGTGGTCAATGACAGGAACAACAAGAATGAACAGTGGGTGTGGACCTGAGATCGAATACATAGAGTGGGGAGAGGGGAGACTGGATTATGGAGACTTCTAGCAATTAGTTAAAGGATCTTAGACTATAAGCCTGCAGCAGATAAGAGAATCTTTGCAAGCTTGAGAATAGGGAAGATGTTGTGATAATCCAGATAGAACCCAAGTCCTTGCTAAGGTTTGTGTGTTGACAGTAGGGATGGAGAATGGATATGAAATGGAATATGATAGGAAAAATTCAAGATTTGATAAATATGAGGGAAATGGAGAGAAGTCAAAGCAGACTTGAAGATTTTAAGCTCAAGAGGATAGACGCTGATACCATCAACTGCAGAAGATTCAGGAGGCAAAGAAATTTTGGGAAAAAAATGCATCATTTTGGTCTAAAGTATGAAATGCTGCAAGTGATTCAAATGAAAAGGCCTACTAATAGTTTCATAAACTTATTAACTCAACAAGCATTTATTCCCTGCTTTGTGCTGGGACTGGTGCTAGGTGGATCTTGTTCTGGGGAGTCAGTAGAAGAAGCGTCATGTCTGGCAGATAGCCTGTGATTGGGGGAGGATACAAAGCTTTGGGAACACAAAGGAGGGAAATATTTCCCAGGAGGTTAGGAATATGGGACCACAGGTCAGGAAAATACAGATCTGAAAATTTATATGTCATTAGCAAAAAGTGGCAGTGGAACCCATAAGTGATTAAACCCAATTTTAATGAAAGAAAAAAGGCAGAAGGTCAAGATGAGAGTATAGGAGGAAGTCAGTGATTGAAAAGAAGAAAGTACAGGACCATAGGAGGAAAACCTGTAGTAATGATGCCACAGACACTGCAGAGGAGGGGGATTTGCAAGTAACTGTTTGAAACAGTTTCAAGGGGATTGGTTCAGTGGAATGGAAAGGGAAGGTAACTAGAGAGGAAATAAGAGCATTGAGCTTCTGTTTGAAAAGTATGGTCATGAAAGATGCCCCAAAGTAGGAGGAGGCACCAGAATTGAGTGAAGTAGACTCTTCTCCACTCACTCATTCAATTCAACACACACTGATTCAGTTGCCCTGCACTGTGATGGGTGCTGCATACGTATTTTCTCAGTGCTCATAATTTTCTGTGTGGGTGTGATTTTTCAGCAAACATTTATTGGGAGCCTAGTTGGTACCAAATAGTGTTTCAGGCAAGAACCATACAATAGCTGGCAAAAAATAAACAATCCCTGCCCTCTCGGTTCTTATCATCTAAAGGAAGAATTGACATTAATCAAATTATGTCACATATCATGTAGAATTCTAAGAAGAAGAAAGTGTACTCTTGTGGCATTTGTGATCATTGAAATAGGCCTGTGTTCAAGTCACCTTTGTCCTGTGAAAACAAGTGTTTGATAAGCAAATTAATCAAGGAAAGTTCATGACATTTAATTCAGAACATTCCCATTTGCAAAGAAGTGTGTAAATGGCAGGTGTGCTGGGTGTGCTATAACCTCCAGGGCCACTCTGATTGTGGGCGTTGAGTGTACATGACTTCAGGTGGAAACTTGGCTCTGCTGCTCCCCTTCAAAGTCCAGAATGATGCCAGAAGTGTGCTCTGTAAGTGTGGGAGTTGGTATTTAGCACTGAACCTGGGGAGCTGGCTTAGGTTGCCCAAAAGTCCCCTCCATCCTAACTTCCCTGGGGCAGCTGAGAATTTGGAATCTGCAGACAATTCTGCAGACCATGGAGTTTCCAGACAATACCCCCCTTCAGCCTCTGTACTTTCCCACTTGGTATTGACACCCTCTTTCTGTTCACCAGAGCTTCTGGTCATTTTTCCTTTTTGCTCTGCCCCTGCTCTTTGTTTTTAACTGAGACAGATTTGAAATCACCTCTGACTAGTTTCTTGTTTCTAAGGTTGTTTCTTAGAAGGTTAAGAGTCTGATCATTCTGATAAATTTCATGTTTTTCTCTGCCCATCATCTAGGAGGCAGGTAACTTGCAATTTCCAGGGTATTACAGATTGTCTTTAAAACAGATTGACCTTTAAGCTTAGTTTGAGTGACCTGTTATGGTAATTAGCTCAGAGTCATCTTGGAGCGGCTCTGAAGAATTGAGAAGCGCTTGTGTCCTTTCTGACATTTCTTTTGTGAGTGTCTCAGTGTTTTCAAGCCTCATAGGTAAATGTGTCTTACCAGGCTCGTATCTTTACATGTCTGCAAAATAAAATTACCATCAGAGTCAGGGTAAAAAGTTATTTATTGTAATAAATTTGAAACATGTGGCTATTAAATAAAAAGTGAGAGCAACCAAACTAAAACAAATAAAAATGGTATTCCAATATAGTTCCCTTTTAATTCTCTCTGATTTTTCTCTTTGCTGAACTATCCTAATATTAGGTCCCAGAGTGTAGAAGCAGAGAATTGTTATTTGTTGAACTCACCAAGACATAGCATCTTTCCCCTCATGTCTTCATGAAGTTATCAACTCATTACCTTTGATTTATAAGAGAGTCTTCACTGTGAAACTCTTCACTGTGAGAGGAAAATATTTTTCTCAATCTCTTTTGTTCTGAAATATTTCCTTCTTTCCTAATAGAGAATTTCTGAGCTGGAGGTGTAGCTCAGTGGTAGAGTGTATCCATACATAACATTTGCAAGGCCCTAGGTGTGTGTTTGTTAGTTTTTATTCCAGGGATTGAACTCAGGGACATTCAACCACTGAGCCACATCCTAGCCCTATTTTGTATTTTATTTAGAGATAGGGTCTCACTGAATTGCTTAGCACCTCACCATTGCTGAGGCTGGCTTTGAACTTGTGATCCTCCTGTCTCAGCCCCCCCAAACTGCTGGGATTATAGGCATGCGCCACCGAATGTACCTGCTGAGGCTCTGGGTTTAATCCTTAGCATGCACTTTTTTTTTCTTTCTTCTCTTTATTAAATTAAATTTTTCTTCCCCTTTCTTTAACAGCCTAATAATATCACCTGGAAGTGACAATTTAGTACTTGCATAAAACAAACAATTTACCCCAATTATAATAGGCCTGAACTTTATTTGTTATAGTAGGACTAAACTTTATTTGTGCTGGTAATTTAAAGTTTTTTTTTTCCAATTTGGTCAATTCTATCTACAAATATATATACATTTATATAGATATATATAAGTATATATCTATATATAAATATTTTGGGGTTCAAGTAGGATAGCCAATTGCCAGGGGAGTGTTTATGTTTGAGAGCAAACTGATTTTGATGTGGTAATAGAGACTTATCCTTTAAGAAGTAGCACAGGCATCATTTCATTTAGGAAGCCATCTCTGAATTTTTCCACCCTCATCCCCACAGAAAGGCAAACTAGGTGGGCAAACCAGAAGACAGACATTCTATGTAGTGTTCTGACAAAATTCCATAGTGTCTACCACATTGGTTGATCTCCTATAATCACATAATCTCAATGAGTGATGGAATACAAAAGAAGAAAAAAAGATGTGGAACAGAGGATGGTTAGTATGGATGTTCAGGAGAAGATATGAGTTCCTCTAGTGGCTGAACACTTTGTATCAGGAGCAGACAGCCTCACTTTAAACCTCAGCTCCCTTACTACGATGTGAGCTTCAGCAAGTCACTTAAATAATCTGTGCCTTGGCTTTCTCATCTGTTAAATAGGGATAATAAGGGTTGTGAGGATTAAATGAATTACATATGCAAAATTCCTAGAACTGTGCCTAACATAAACTATGTGCCATATAAATATTATTTATTGCTATAACATGTGGTTGTCCTGATAAGAAGAGGGAGAATTAGGAGTTAAAGGATAAATGTAACTGGTTTGAGCCAAGCTGAGAGTATGTGTGCACACATTTTACACAGCTGTGAAGATTAGCAGTTAAGGTGCTGCAAACAGATATTTTAATATTCTTTCTATTGATCTCCTGTCACTGCAATGGGTGGGGGAAGAAATTTTATGGTCTTTGACCCAGTGGAACTTAAATCCCACTCCCCTTCTCCCTTATGAGTGGCACTGATATGATGATAGTGGAGTGGGCAGATGCAGCCTCAGAATTCTTCATCACCTGACCCTCTAGGGAGGCTCTGTTAGTGCTAGAAGAACCAATAAGAGAGAAACACAGATGCCATCCCCAGGTGAGTCCTTCCTTTCACAGCAGAGAAGTTAGAGCCTAGAGAAGTGAAGTGGCTTGTCTAGGGCCACCCAAAACTGGTCACTCCACTCACTGAATGGTAATCCACTTTCCAATCACATTCATACTTGTTTATCTTGGTTTCTTCAAATTAGAGTGGTTTTGCCACCATTTACATTGGTCAAAAAAGTGTGCACATATGTGTATAGTTTGCATTTATATATTTCATTATGTATCTGTCCTTGTATATTATAAGTATATATGTATACATATATGCACACAAATTACATTAAAGACATGGCTGAAAGATTAAAACAAAAGTAAGCAAGGTCCAATTACTCATCTTTGAGGTGCCCCAAAATATCATTGTGAAATGCATCAAGTTTCCCATGCTCTGTAGCAGCTGATGGCACTATCTATCAGGCTTAACCAAATTATTGTGACATGATCTTGTATTCAGGTTGCAAATGAAAAAGCTGCACTAAACTCATCAGCAGCAGACTGAATGTACTTTAGTGCTTCATGCCTGTGAGCATAAATTGTGATATTTTACTGCTTTTAAATGATGCATGATGAAATGATTGAAGACATCGTTATGTGGAACAAAATCCAGCAGGGAGTGTGATGTTAACTATTTAGCATTTCAAGCTCTTATGAGATTGTTAAATACTTTTCCTGAAGAGCCATAGGGAAGTGGTATTTGTGATGATCAAGACTACCCAGAAAAACAGTGGTGCCTTGACCTTATCAAAAACTGGTAAGGGAACCCTGAAAGTGAGAGAGAGGAGTGAAGGATCTAGCTCTCTGCTGAATTTCAGTGAATTAACCAGTGTTCACTGATTTTAATAAGTGGTTCTTTATCCTGGCCAAATTCTAAAATCACCTGGGAAGCTTTTTTTTTAACTTTTATTTTTTTTTTTCACATTTTTATAGGTATGTAATAGTTGTGCACAATGGTAGGATTTGTTGTTACATTCATACATGCACAATGTAACAATATGATTTGGCCAGTATCATTCCCACCTGAGAAGCTTTTTAAAATGTCATGTTGGAAGCCCCTACTGAAAAGTTTTCACTTAATTTTTTTGGATGGTAGGTTTTAAAGGTTCCAGATGATTTTAATGTAATCAGAGCTGAGAACAAGTGGCCTAGTACTTGAGCAGCAAAGCAGTCACAAATCTGTACAAATGCATCATTTATTTATTTTAAAAATCCTCTTCTTTTTAAATAATGTTGGGGTGGTTTGATGTGAGAATAAGTGAGAGAAGGAACATCAATCAGAAGAAGAACACAAAGAAGATACAGCAGTCGCTCAAAACCTTCACCTATCTCTTAGATGCTTAAAAATTCTTCTTGTAAGTGAGTCACCCAATACAAATTCTAGTGATAAATCATGTCTGGAATATGACTCAATGTCTCTTACCTGGAAGTGTAAGAAATACTTCATTAATTAATCAACCCATCCATTTGATGAGCTTTAAGAAGAATACATGGTGCAAATAAATGTGGCCCATGTTTATCAGAAGCAACACCTGGGTAGTTGGGGAAGCTGACACCCCATCCAAGAGGCACAGAGGTTGCACCTGAGGGCCATGAGCTTCTGTTTTTGTTCTTCTATGCTTTTGTTGTGTAGCAATTCCTCAGGGCTCAAGTAAATCTAACTCTGGGCTAGGTATGGCGTTTGCACAGTAAGGTGGGAGAGAGAGCTACAGGATTACATTTTGACAGCTGAGCCTTTGAATACTTTACCTATTGGATACATCAGGACATGAACTGCTCCCCTATTTTCTTCTACTCAGAGCCACCTATTTCTGTCCTTCCTCTGTTATACCCCTGCCTACCCAGTGGTGAAAACTGAGGCTGCAGAAAAAGATGGTAAACCCTTCTGGGGGCTGGATGTAGGAGTAGACAGGGTGATGGCCATAAAGAGGTTAAAAGAACTGAGCATATGGGAATGAGAGACAGTGGATGCAGGGTGTGGGCACCTACTAAAAAAATGGGCTAACTGCCTCCAGGAGCATCTTCCATGAATCCACTGCCATTTGAATTTCTCACCTGAGTCTCACATTAAGGACTGATTGATTCTCTTTGGAATTTTATGTATTTATCTGTTTTTTAACTTATAACTACTTTCCATTTCTCCCCTTACAATGATAGTGCTGAGGAAGGGTCAGGTTCCTATTAATAACCAGGAAAATCTGCAGAAAGCTGAAACGTTGGGAACACTAAGATTTCATAGAATAGCATTTCTTTTTAATTGAAAGAAACCCTGAGAGCAACATAACTCCAATCCCCATTTTTCTAGATGAGGTTGTTGAGCTTCTTTCTGGAAGTAGGGATGGAGTGAGGTAGAGAAGGGATGAGTCAGAGGGGACCTTACTGGACAGGTTATGGAGGAGAACACAAGACCTAAGGCAGGATGGAGAGACTAACTGCCTAGTTATTCAGAAGATGAATTTTAATCCTGGGGAAAAGTGAATTATTATCTTCTTTGGAAGTGCACAGAGATTTTATTTCAGGTGTGAGAGAAAATAGGAATCAAGATGGGGAAGGCTGGGAGAATTGCCAGACTGGAATTCCAGTTTGACTCCCCACGAAGGAGAGAGTGAGAAGAGGTCAGCTGGAAGTGCCCAAGACTGCTGTGTCAGAGGAGGCCAGGCCTGCTGGGAATGGGTCTGCCTTATTCACTCATTCATTGACTGGGAGCAATGGGCAGAGGGTGGCCTTGGAGCACACATGGAGCTGATCCCAAGTGGTCAGTAACATTCCCTGTGGTTGGAGGTCAAAGAGGGGATTTTCATCACGTGAAAAAATGGGCACACATATGTCAATTTATAGACATACATACATATATAAATTTACATATGTGTAATTTAATGTAAGTTTATAGAATATTCAGAAGGTCAAATAGACTCCTAATACCATTTGGTCAGGAGGATGATTATGATGTTGCCACAAACAAAGTTACAAATGTTTATCTCTTCTTTTCATCTTGGGCATGAGATGAGGAAAAAATTTTTTCTATGTAGCACTTTTTAAAAATTTTATTTCAATTTTTTTAAAAAATTAAAATTTATTTATTATAATTAGATATCTATGACCGCAGAATGCATTTTTTTATTCATTGTACACAATTGCAGCACAACTTTTCATTTATCTGATTATATATGATATAGCATCACACCATATGTGCAGTCATACATGTACCTAGGGTATTAATGTCCGTCTCATTCCACCATCTTTCCTGTCCCTGTCCTCTCCTCCCACTCTCCCCTTTGCCCAAAGTTCCTCCATTTTTCCCATCCCCCCCACTATGGATCAGCATCCATTTATCAGAACATTAGGGCTTTGCTTTTTTGGAATTGGCTTAGCATGATATTCTCCAACTCCATACATTTGCCTGCAAATGCCATAATTTTATTCTCTTTTAATGCTGAGTAATATTCCACTGTGTATATATGCCACAGTTTCTTTATTCGTTCATCTATTAAAGGGCATTAGGTTGCTTCCCAATTTAGCTATTTTGAATTGATGTGGCTGTATTACTGTAGTATGTTGATTTTAAGTCCTTTGGGTATAGATCAAGGAGTGGAATAGCTGGGTCAAATGGTGGTTCTATTCCAAGTTTTCTAAGGAATCTCCATACTGCTTTCCAGATTGGTTGCACCAATTTGCAGTTCCACCTGCAATGTATGAGTGTGCCTTTCCCCCCACATCCTTGCCAACACTTATTGTTTGTATTCTTGATATCCGCCATTCTGACTGGTATGAGATGAAATCTTAGAGTAGTTTTGATTTGGATTTCTCTAATTACTAGAGATGTTGAACATTTTTTTCATATATTTGTTGATCGATTGTATATCTTCTTCTGAGAAGTGTCTGTTCAGCTCCTTAGCCCATTTATTGAGTGGGTTGTTTTTTTGTTTTTTTGAGTTCTTTATATATCCTGGAGATTAGTGCTCTATCTGACATGGGAGTGGCAAAAATTTGCTCCCAAAATGTAGGCTCTCTCTTCACCTTTTGATTGTTTATTTTGTTGAGAAAAAGCTTTTTAGTTTGAATCCATCCTATTTATTGATTGTTGATTTTATTTCTTGGACTTTAGGAATCTTGTTAAAGAAGTCCGGGCCTAATCTGACATAATGAAGATTTGGGCCTACTTTTTTTTTTTTTTTTCTTTTATTAGACGCAGAGTTTCTGGTCTAATTCCTAGGTCCTCCATCCACTTTGAGTTGAGTTTTGTGCATGGTGAGAGATAGGGGTTTAGTTTCATTTTGCTGCATAATGGCTTTCAGCACTGTTAGTTGAAGAAGATATCTTTTCTCCACTGTATATTTTTGGAACCTTTGTCTAGTATGAGATAACTATTTATGTGGGTTTGTCTCTATGTCTTCTAGTGTATCATTGGTCTACATGTCTATTTTGGTGCCAATACCATGTTATTATAGCTCTGTAGTATAGTTTAAGGTCTGGTATTGTGATGCCTCCTGCTTCACTCTTCTTGCTAAGGACTGCTTTGTCTATTCTGAGTCTCTTATTTTTCCAAATGAATTTCATGATGGCTTTTTCTATTTCTATGAGAAATGATGTTGGGATTTTAATTGGAATCACATTGAATCTGTACAGTGCTTTGAGTAGTATGGGCATTTTGACAATGTTAATTTTGCCTAAGAGTATGGGAGATCTTTCCATCTTCTAAAGTCTTCTTCAAATTCTTTCTTTAGTGTTCTGTAGTTTTTATTGTAGAGGTCTTTCACTTCTTTTCTTAAATTGATTCCCAAGTATTTTATTTTTTTAAGGCTATTGTGAATGGGGTAGTTTTCCTAATTTCTCTTTCAGAAGATTCATCACTGATGTATAGAAATGAATTTAACTTATGGGTATTGATTTTATATCCTGCCAATTTGCTGGATTCATTTATTAATTTTAGAAGTTTTCTGGTGGAGTTTTTTGGACCCTCTAAGTATAGAATCATGTCATCAGCAAATAATGATAGTTTGAGTTCTTTTTTTCCTGTTCATATTTCTTTAATTTCTTTTGTCTGCCTAATTGCTCTGGCTAGAGTTTCAAGGACTATGTTGAATGGAAGTTGTGAAAGAGGGCATCCCTGTCTTGTTCCAGTTTTTAGAGGGAATGCTTCCAATTTTTCTCCATTTAGAATGATGTTGGCCTTGGGTTTAGTATAGATAGCTTTTACAATGTTGAGGTATTGTTCCTACTATCCCTAGTTTTTTTAGTGTTATGAACATAAAAGGGTGCTGCATTTTGTCAAATGTTTTCTCTGCATCAATTGATATAATCATATTATTCTTTAAGTGTATTGATGTGATGAATTATATTTATTGATTTCCATATGTTGAACCAACCTTTCATTCCTGGAATGAACCCCACTCTATCATGGTGCACTATTTTTTGAAATATGTTTTTGTATACAATTTACCAGAATTTTATTGAGAATTTTTGCATCTATGTTCATCAGGAATATTAGTCTGAAATTTTCTTTCCTTTAATGAGTCTCTGCCTGGTTTTGGTATCAGGATGATAACTAGCTTCACAGAATGAGTTTGGAAGGGTTCCCTCCTTTTCTATTTCATGAAATAATTTGAGGAGAATTAGTATTAATTCTTCTTTGTAGGTCTTATAGAACTCTGCTGTGATTTGGTCTGGTCCTGGGCTTTTCTTGGTTTGTGGGCATTTGATGGTATCTTCTATTTCCTTGCTTGAAATTGATCTGTTTAAATTGTGTGTGTCCTCTTGACCCAGTTTGGGTTAATCACATGCCTCTAGAAATCTGTCAGTGTCTTCAATATTTTCTATTTTACTGGAGTATAAATTTTCAAAATAGTTTCTAATTGTCTTCTGTATTTCAATAGTGTCTGTCAAGATATTTCCTTTTTCATCATGAATTTTAGTAATTTGAGTTTTCTCAATCCTTCTTTTTGTTAGGGCAGTGAAGTGTTTGTCAATTTCATTTTTTTTTTCAAAAAAACCCAGCTTTTTGTTTTGTCAATTTTTTGAATAGTTTCTTTTGTGTCAATTTCATTGATGTCTGCCCTGATTTTAATTATTTTCTGTGTTCTACTACTTTTGTTATTGGTTTGTTCTTCTTTGTCTAGGGCTTTGAGATGTAATGTCAGATCATTTATGTGTTGTCTTTTTCTTCTTTTAATGAGTGAGCTTAATGGAATGAACTTTCCTCTTAGCACTACCTTCATGGTGTCCTAGAGATTTTGATAAGTTGTATCAGAGTTCTCATTTACGTTTTAAGAATTTTTTTAAAGCTCCTCCCTGATGTCTTCTGTTATCCATGCATCATTCAGTAGCACATTGTTGAGTCTCCAGGTGTTGGAGTATCTTCCATTTTTAATTTAATCATTGATCTTTAATTTCATTACATTATGGTCACATAGAATACAGGGTAGTATCTCTGCCTTTTTGGATTTGCTAAGACTTGCTTTGTGGCATAATATGTGGTCTGTTTTGGAGAAGGATCATGTGCTGCTGAGAAGAATGTGTATTTGCTTGTTGATGGATGGAATATTCTATATATGTCTGTTAATTCTAAATTATTGAATGTTTTATTGAGTTCTATAGTTTTTTTTCAGAGTTTACGTTTGTTTATTGTTTTAACATTTTGTTTTGAACATCAAACGCTGCACCAAAATATGAGCCATTCATCTTAAGATGTCTTTACCATAACTAAAGAGTACTGTATTGATGTTTACAATTAATTTCAGACAACTGAAAACTTATTAGTGATATTTCTGTCTAATAATCAAATACTTCATCATTGGCTGAACGTAATTATTAAAGAGCAGTGTCCCCTCCCTTTCTTACCCTCAAACCAAACCAAAAGTCATTTTCCACCTGGAAATAACATTTATTTTAACCAGTTTTAAATAAAACCCAGCATGCTCTAAAATATGGTTTCCCAGAGTGAATATGATACTTGAAAAGATAAAGCTCCCTGGATGAATCCGTTTTCACCAACTTGCAAAAAGAGAAAGTGCTTAATGTTTTTTCTAACCATTTCTTCTCTCAAAGGCCTTGCTTCACCTTCAAAGCAACTAGAGAAGGGCTGTGTGCAGGCTCACGGTCAAGTGGGCTGTTCAGGGCAGAAGCACGTTTCAGTCACTTAGTCACCTTTCCTCCTCAGTTGGTTTCCCTATGATTTTTAGCAGCTTTTGTTTTAGGACATCAAACTAGTAGGTTTCTTTTTCCAAATGAAAACTCTATGTAGATGTGTTTGAACACAGTGAACCATTACTGACTATGGCGCTAAGTGTGCATGCTCCAAGTCCACACATGTACCTCGCAGAGCCTGACGGAGAGCAGACATTAACTTCCACAGCAGTACAAGCTTTAACACATGATATCAGAGCAAACACTAAAGTTAGACTGAAATGGGAAGAGGGAAAGGGGTCATGTCACCAATGGAGCAACTGACAAGAATGACTTAGAAGAGCCCAATCTCCCTACAGCTGTCCTTGTGACGTTGCTTGTCACTGAGCCAGCGTGAGGTTGATGCTTCAACTCGCCATCCTAAGAGATTGTGTGCAAACACACTCAAGGGCATCTCTCTTTCACAGAAAGAACAAATGTCATTTGTACCAAATGGCAATGGATGTTCAGCACAAACTTAATATTTTCTTAACATTACAGCAATAGTAATCATCTACTATCAGCAAAAGGGACTCCTTTAAACAAGGAAAAAGACTCACAGTCATTAGCCTATGTACCCACTGGATCAATCTGCAGCAACAAAGTCTAGGGCTAGTGGACACTGAGACAGAAGAACCAGCCACCCTCAACACAGGCTGGGAGATCCAGATACTAGGCTGGATCCTCTCAGAAGGCCTGTATATCCAAGGAGAAGAGCTTGTCAAGAAAAACTAGTCAAAAATTGTGAAGGACAACCTAAAAAGAGGATGCATATTAAGATTTTCTGTACCACACATATGCAAAGAAGTCCTACTAAGTGCAGATTAAGCACATAAAGCTCTCATTCTTCCTCTAAATCAAAGGCAGTTGAAAGGACACACTGGTGGCATCTATGGAAATAAGAAAACTGAATGGATATTTTACTAAAATCTTAATTCACTAACTGGGCAGAACTTCATATAAACATAACCTAGTTCTCCTATTTACTATATATAAATAAACTCATTAGACAATTAGTCCTTAGCACTATTTAAGGGGGAGGTTTTGCACTAGAGAAAGCCTGTGTCATCTCTTCTCTAGGAATATGTGCCTCCAGAGTTTGCCACTGAGAACTGTGTTCAAGGGGTTTCAACAGTGCCTCCATACCCAATAGCACTAGGGAAAAAAGGCTGCAATCAGTCAGGGCCTTTCAACTCTCCAATCTGGAAAAATAATCACCCGTTTCTCCAACTCTAGATCAGTATTATTCTGGGTAAAACAAACAAGAGAAGTTCCCCGAGAAGATGACAGGGACACACAGGAGTTGGAAATGAAACTACCTAAAAGCATCTGCAGCTCCCCCTCAGCTCAGGAACCACTGCTTCCTGCATCTTCCTCAATGGAGGGCTCTGCCCTGGGGCTATTTCAAGTCCCCTGAAGGCCCTGAACAGTTCTCTCGATGTTAACAGTGACTGTCAACACCCAGCTGATCACCAACACCAGAGGGGCTTCTGGCACACAATCCTTCCCTGCTGCTCTCTATTCCCACATGTGATACGAGCTCATTACAACCAAGCCAGTCCATGCAGCTGCCATGTATATTTTAGTGCAAATGCATGAGTACCTCTCTGTCCCCATGGGATCTCAAAGGGTAGTCTCTGCACTTGCCAACCACATAAGTGCCCCAGCTGCCAGAGGAGTTGGTCTGGGGTCGCTGCTGAAGGGCTGATTGCTCAACAGGAGCTCCAAGACCCCTTTCTCACATGGTTTCTATAGAATTTAACATAGGGTTGTGATGACAAAGCCAAAACTACTGGCCAGTGGCCTTTATACAAGCTTCATTGTGCTTCCCTGACTAATTTGTAGCATGGAATTTTAGAAATCCTGTCCCAAAGCAAGATACCTAAAGCCCCATCTAAGCCAGGCAACAGGCACAAGGACAGAGAAAAGGGCTATCCCCAGGACCTACTGCAACTGTGTACTTGCATTTTTGTGTTGGTGTTCTTTGTTTTGAAACTCAAAATCCCACTATTATTCCAGACATCAAATATAAATCTATTCTTCAGCTATGTCTAAGAAATAACTTAAAGGCCTCTCACCATAGAGTAGTCACAGATAAGAAACTGATTATCCAAGGGGATTTTCTCCCCAGAAGTTCATGTTGGTGGGTATGGGTTCAGTGGCTCTGGTGCATAAGCCCTGGGGGCCCACCCAACTTGGCACAGCGAGCAGCTATTCTGTTTCAGTGTGCAGAAATGGAGGAACCCAGCGGAAAGATGTGCACAGATAGTTTTAGCCAGCATCACAACTGGATCTGTGGCAGTTCAATGGACCAGACCCTCTGAAGAAAGCCCTGGTTATAGAGAGACAATCTCAACTGCTCAGTAGAAATTGTTAACACTTTACTTTGTGTAATGTTTTGGTCCATTCTTTAACTTCTGTTTTCTTCCTTTTAAGTTAATGAAAATTCAAGGAGTGCCCAGTATACAACTCCGCAGGAAGCACGTGTGAAGGCCCATGTGTGACAGAGCACAAGGGCTTTAACTCAGGCTGAGCCCCTCTCTTCTCCTTCCGAGGGCTGAGCAGTAGCCTAGGAAGGTGAAGGAGGGTGGTCGTGCCAGCTCCAGGGGCCGTGTCCCTGTTCTAGAAAGAAGGTGCCCCACTGTCAGCCCTGGATCTTTGTCCACAGGATAGGTCACCTTCCTTGCTGTGAGGAGAGTGACTACACCTCCCCATTATCCCTGCCACAGGTGCCACTTCAGGCCAGGTCATCCAGGTCCACATGAGGGATTGGGTCTTGCCAGTAGCAGAAGGAGCTGAACTCTGGGCACAAAAAGGCAGAATTCTGTTCTTTATCGAGAAGTGGGAACACATGCTCCACAAGCTCACTCAGCCTATGATACGATGATTTGTTTCCTTTGGTCCTTTCTTGGATTAATTCACCCTTAGGATTCACGGTGAATATTCTACAGTCTGGAACTCCAACTTGTGTGTAAGCATAAACATCGTTTGGACGGTTTCCAAAGGCAGCATAGAAGGGCTGCTTGGATGGGGCAAACAGGTTCTTAATATCATTGAGACATTCAATCTTGAACTTCTCTGGTTTCTTTTCTATTACTTCCCTGTGGAAAGTGGAGAACAAGCTGCTGGGGGACAACATCAGAGGACCCCAGGGCAAGACTGTGCCCTTGTCATTGACCCAGTGCAAGTAGCCACGGGTCATGTCAGCCATGCCAATGGCACGAGCAGAACAGTACAGAAACTTGTAGCCATTCTCATTAATGGAATGATAGAGCTTTGCTATACCCTGATGAGTCCAGTCTTTACCTAGTTGTGGGAGAATCTGCCCCAAAGCATCAGACTTGGTTATTGTTCCATCGATATCAGAAATGATGATCTTGTCATTCCAGTTCCACAGGTAAATGGTACCCGCACAATGGCAGGTACCTTGATACTGGGTTGTAATACTAAACACAATATCATTGGGGCCATCATGGAGCTTCAATTTTGCTATCTGGTCTGAGGAGAGTCGGAAAGACTTCTTATATGAAGTTGTGCTGCTGTGGCTCATGGTCTCTGTGGGGATGGGGTCCACTTTGATGGATTCTTCAAGCTCTTGTGACCCCTCATCACTGGATGTGTCATCCTCAGCTGGCCTGGCACTGGCTGGCTCTTCAGTACTTGATGGTAGGTCACTGGTTGGCGGCACCTCAGACTTTCCCTCCTTAGCCTCTGGCAGCTGCTTAGTCATGCTTTCTCGCTTCCGCCAAAACCACCAGCGGCCAGATTTCTTTGGCATCTTGTCTTTAACCCAGGACTCAACAGTGGCCTTAGGCAAACTCTTCTGAAATACTTGCAGGCTAAGGATCATAGGAGCAGCCAAAGCCCAGTTATAGTAACGGTTATATATACGAATTACAAGATTAGGATTGTCTATAAGTCCAGGGTTTTCTGCAAATTCGTGATAAGTAATGATATGCTCCATGAATTTTTCTTTAGAAATTTCTCCATTTTCACTGAGGCCCCCACATAGCGAAAGTGTGACATCGGGCAAGTCCATGGCAGAATCTGAGAGGCACTCAGTGCCACTATCTGCAGCTGCACTTCCCACAGACTGTGGGGACTGGGAGCCAGAGAGAGTGTCAGACTCGGGCCACTGCCTGGAGCCAGGGTCCGTTTCACTTTTAGGGAAATAGAGAGCTGCAACTTCAGGTTCTAGAGCCTTTAAGTCATCGAGGTAAATATCATCAGGTCCCTGGTGCTGACTTCTCTTGTGGACACCTTTCTTCTTTGATGGTGAGTCTACTTTAGCCACTGGTTTGGGTTCTGAGGCAGTTTCCACTAAAGATGGGCTATGAAGGTGGTCTGCATCTAACATAGATGGAATCTGAGGAGTTGCAAGAGGAGGTTCAAGAAGTTCTGCAGCAGATGTCGCATCACTCATCTGCTTACACAAGGCTCTGGGTTTGGGTTTCACTATGGTACAGACAGTATCTTCAATGGAAGCATCTTTCTCTACTTCTCTTATGAGGCTATCCTCACTTGGAATTACCCGAAAATGGGTATTTTCTGATGGTGTAATTGTAGCTGTCCTAGGATGGTAGTCAGATCTTTCTCTTTTGCTGACCTTAGTGGACTCTGGGAACCCGCCCCATGTCCATTCCATGTGAGATTCAGATCTGAGCAGGCTCTCGGCAGGTTTCACCTCCAGCTCTGAATCACTCTTAGGACATACTGCCTGGACATAGGTGTTCTCTAATGGGGACCAATCTCCATCAGATAAGGGGTAGTGATCTCCAGAATGGAAGAGCAAAGGCTCCTTAAATTTTTCTTCCTTTAAGGAAGCATTTGAAGATCCTTGGATGAAGAGAGATACACCACTAGTCTGCCACGAATGAAATTTTAGTATCACAGCAGGAAGTCTTATTGGCAAATTCTCACTGCCTGGGCTCCTTTCTCATCATCAGAGCTCACACCCACTTCACAAGTGTCTTCTGCAGCAGGAGAAGCAGGCTGCTCTTCCTTTTTATTGTCCTGTTTGCATTTCTTTCTCCTTCGTTTTTTTCTTTTTCACAGAAGTTGGAGTGAAAACGGTCTCTGTTTCTAAGATGTGTGAGATATCTGAATTCTGGGAGAGTCTTTCTTCTCCACTTGATTTCACCAAAGGGGTGTCAATATCTTTAAAGAACTGATCTTCAGTGGGAATTGGTGAGGTGGCAAGGTAAGCTGGAAGCTTTTCATATTCTTCTTCAGTCTCCTCCCCAAAGAAAGCTTCTCCATTGTCACCCAATTTCATGTGAAGATCCACTGCATTGCCATTAATTTCTATATCGATCACTTTCTCTTTGGATCTCAGGACTCCCAGCTTCCCAAACCGCACGTGAAAAGGTGAACACTGATAGGTGCCGTCCTGCTGCTGCACCACGACAACATCGATGCACCCTGACAGTGTGGCTTGGTTAATGCCCTTGTAGAGCTCCTTCACGGTGACAAGCACCTGCCCAGCCAGCTGGCCCACATAATTCATGGTTTGTGACTGCGGCGGCTCCGCTCCTGGCCCGCGCCGGCGCACGTGGGAAGGCGGCCGAGGAGCAGCGGAGGATGAACGCCGGCGGCGAGGACCAGCCGCGGGAGAGCTGCCGAGGGGGCGGGGCCGGGGCGTCCGCCGCCGCCGCTGCCTCTGGAGCCGCCTGGGCCGCAGCCGAGGCGGACGGCCCTCGTGAATGGGACGCGGCGGCGGCGGCGGCGGCAGCGGCTGCTGCTGCTGCTGCTCGGCGGGCGGCCGAGTTCTATAGTTTTTTTTTTTTGTTTAGTTTTTGTTTGGGAGATCTACCCAGTTTTTGTTTAGAAGTTCTACCCAGTTTGTTTGGTGAGAGAGGTGTATTAAAATCACCCAGTGTTATTGTGTGGTTGTCTTTTTGGTTCTTGTAGTTGAGAAGGGCTTGTTTGATATAAATAGATGCCCCTTTGTTTGGGGCATAGATATTTATTATTGTTATGTCTTGTTGATGTATAAATCTCTTAAACAGTATGAAATGTCCTTCTTATCCCTTTTCACTAGCTTTTGTGTCCACTTTATCTGATGTGAGGATGGAAACCCTTGCTTGTTTATGTGGTCCATGTGTGAGTGGTATGTTTTTTTCCACCCTTTCACCTTCAGTCTGTGGATGTTTTTTTTTTTTTTTTTCCTGTGAGATGAATCTCTTGAAGGTAGCATATTGTTGAGTCTTTTTTTAAAAATATTTTTTAGTTGTTGATGGACCTTTATTTTATTCACTTACTTATATGCTATGTTTAGAATCAAACCCAGTGTCTCATGTGAGGCAAATGCTCTACCACTAAGTCACAGCACCAGCACCATTGGATCTTCTTCTTCTTCTTCTTTTTTTTTTTTTAAATCTAATCTGTCAGTCTATGTCTTTTAATAAATGAGTTTAGGCCATTCACATTCAGGGTTGTTATTGAAATGCCATTTGTATTCCTGGACATTTTGGTATATTTTTGGTTTTTAACTTGACTTGGTTTCTCCTTTGATTGGCCTTTCCTTTAGTGTTTTTCCTCCCTTTGCTGATTTTCATTATTGTTTTTTATTTCCTCCTCATGGAATATTTTGCTGAGAATGTTCTGAGTGCAGCCTTTCTCACTGTAAATTTTTTTTTAAACTTTTGTTTATCATGAAAGGCCTTTATTTAGTCATCAAATCTGAACTCAGTTTTGCTGCATATAAGATTCTTGGTTGGCATCCGTTTTCTTTCAAAGCTTGGTATATGTTATTCCAGGATCTCCTGGCTTTGAGGGTCTGGGTTGGAAATTCTGCTGAGACCTAAATTGATCTTCCCCTATATGTGATCTGATTCCTCTCTCTTGCAGCCTTTAAGATTCTATCTTTATTCTGTATGCTAGGCATTTTCATTATAATGTGTTTTGGTGTGGCTCTGTTGTATTTTGTATATTTGGTGTCCTGTAGGCCTCTTTTATTTTATTTTCCAATTCATTCTTCATGTTTGGGAAATTTTCTGATATTATTTCATTAAAGAAATTGTGCATTCCTTTGGTTTGAATCTCTGTGCCTTTCTCTTTCCCAATAAATCTTAGATTTGTTTTTTTGATGCTATCCCATAATTCCTGGATGTTCTGTTCATGGCTTCTTACCGTCTTCAGTGTGTGGTCAACTTTATTTTCAAGATTGTATATTTTGTCTTCATTATCTGACATTCTGTCTTCCAAGTGATGCAGTCTGTTGGTGATGCTTTCTATTGAGTTTTTTTATTTGGTTTGTTGTTTCCTTCATTTCAAGGATTTCTAATAATTGTTTTCTCTCTCCAGAATCTCTATCTCTTTCTTGAAGTAATCTTTTATTACCTGTATTTTCTCTTTGTTGGGTGTGATCAATGGAAAAGTGAATTATTTTAACAAAAGAAACAGAAATATTAATATAGACAAAGGCATAAAACATTTTGATATGTCTCATTTTAGGAAACAGGTGAGATTAAGGAAGTTCTTTGATGAATGTGGTCCAAGAAGAATTACAATTTACTTGAGTTAAATAAAGTTCATGGGAGCCAATTGTTGTGGATTAATCTCCAGCTTTAGGACTTAACATACCAGACCAAACCAAAATGCAGTCACTCATGCTAGGTGCCACCAAATCAAACTAAACTTTGGAATGGTCCAATTAAAAAACAAAAATGAAAACAAAGTCAACAGGGAAGTCATAGCAATTATACAAAGGGCTAGTTTGTATAATTTTTATCATGAACTAGCATGATAAAAAAGTCTTTTCTGTTTTGACTCTGTAAGGAAAGTAATTTTGAAACAATGGATCTGCTTCGTATTCCTATAGCTATTCTGTTTAACTTTCTTCCACCCTCTCTGCTCAGCTTATTGGAATGCCTATTCTATTTTATAGAATGAGGTGTTGCTCAATCCTAGAATCCACTAATAAAAGCCAATTTGATTTTTGAACTAAATATGTTGTAATTTTGTCTTTTAATGCTTGTGAGACCTTTCCAGTTTAAATTTAGAAAACAAATCCTTCTCATCTCCTTTACCCTTCTTTCTTCCTTTTCTCTCTCTCTTCCTCTCCTTCATCTTCAATCTCTCGATCTTCTCCTTCCCTTCTTCTGCTCTCTCTGTATCCCTTTCTGTGTGTTTCATGACAATCCAAGCGTGGATGCTTCTGAGCTCAATGACATGGCGCTCTCCTCAGTGATGACATCCCTAGCCACAAAGACAGCCATGCAGGAAATTTACCTGTTTCTTGTATGGGTGTGATTCCAGGAAGAAGCCTTGTGAATGGATCATGAGGTATTCACCTCTCTATTTTGCAGTCTGTAGAGATTTCCCCCCTCGTATTCCTCCAATCAGACATCTGGATTAAGTGCTACCTCAATTAGTTCTATCCAACAGAACAAAGCAAAAATGTAATAATAAAAATGAGCAATTAGAATGTTGAATATCCAGTGGAAGAGATTAGAAATGTTAACACTGTAAGTGGGATACATCTTAATTGCTCACCATGGCGTACGAAAAAACTACAGAAATTAGCTTTGTCATTATAGTAAAGGCAACTGTAAACTGTAATTTTATATTAGAACTCCTTCTGTCTCCCATTTCCTTAGAATTTTTAAGTAATAATTAAAATTAAAAGTTGGTCAACCCTGTTCCTAGCTTTGCCATTAAATCATCCTAATGTCATTACTTTCATTATTATCAACGTAATAATTCAGGAATGAATCAAAGAAAGCCCAAAGCCTGATGTTTATTCTCAGAGTGCTTTAAAACTCTAGAATAATTTAATCCTGTAAAACATCCATGTTATAGATATTTTGGTTAGTCAGTTTTGATGAAGAAAAGTACCTAGAGAATTACATTCTGTTTCGTGATGGAAAATCAGTGTCCTTTCTTCCAATCATATGTATAAGGACTCTCAATGAGATACAGCAAAGCTTTTAAAAAGTAGAAAAGTAGTAGAATTGAATGAAGTTTTTCCTTCAACCTCTAAAAAAATTCTATCTTCTCTTACAGACAGCTGAATCAGCTCTGGGAACAATTTTTCCAGAACAACAAGAAAGTTCCTTTAGGCAGATTCTTTCTTTCTTTCTTTCTTTTTCTTTTCTTTTCTTTTCTTTTCTTTTTTTTTTTTTTTTTTTTTTGGTACTGGGGATTGAATTCAGGGACGCTCGACCACTGAGCCACATCCCCACCCCTATTTTGTATTTTATTTAGAGACAGGGTCTCACTGAATTGCTTAACACCTCGCTGTTGCTGAGGCTGAGGCTTTGAACTCGGTGATCCTCCTGTCTCAACCTCCTGAGCTGCTGAGATTACAGGCGTGTGCCACTGCACCCAGCCCAGATTAGATTTTTTAAAAATCAACAATTTGTTCATTTTGATTGTTGAATAGTATTCCATGGCAGGGATGTACCACAGTATGACCATTGCCCACTGAAAGATACCTCAGTTGTTTCCAGGTTTTGACTATTATTAACAAAACTACTTGTAGACACTCATGCACAGATTTTTATGTGTAAGTTTTCATTTGTTGATACAGCCGCCACCCGGGCTGTCCTCCACTTTGGTGCCTATTTCTTGGGTCTCCACTGCAGAAATCAATTGAACTTCCTTGTTGGAAATACAATTTTCCCATTATCAGAGGCTATATTATGTTGACAGGTTACTCTGACCCTGACCCAGGGCAGCTGTGGAAAACCCTGAAGCTCATTTCCTGTTCGTCAGGTAAGAGCTAATTTTGGAACTTAAGTCTTTCCATTCACTGTTCAGAGTTGGGAGATAGCCAACACTTAGATAATGCTGTGTTCATTTAGTTCCACTCTAGCTGCTTGGTGATTGCTTGTGGGTATCAAACACCCTCAGCTATTGCAAAGTGTCTGAGGGACTTTGGAGCAAGGAGGCCCACTGGGACCTGCTGTATGAAAAGTGGGCAGCTGTGAGTCTGCTAAACAACTGTGCATGGCTCACTTGCTCATGTGACCCTAGAGTATTCATCTGTTTTTCACATTTACATTTTGGATAAAAATGGGGAGTGGAAAAAGGTCTCATTGTGTTGTTACATTTGCTCTAGGGTTCTGAATGCCCTTAGGTTTCATTCCTATTCCCTTTCTCTCTCCATTACAGGCACTATAATAAAATGGTGCTTCTCTCTCTCTCTCTCTCTCTCTCTCTCTCTCTCTCTCTCTCTCTTTATTTCTTTTTTAATTTTGGTACTGGGGATTGAACTTGGGGTCACTTAGCCACAGCCCTCTTTTAATTTTTATTTTGAGAGAGGGTCTTGCTGAATTCTTAAGGCCTCACTAAGTTACTGAGATTGGTCTCGAATATTCGATCCTCCTGCCTTAGCCTCCCAAGTTGCTGGGATTACAGGTGTGCACCACTGAGCCCTGCAAAAATGGTGCCCTTTGACCATTGTTCAGCCTATTGTTTTCCCAACATCCCCCGATCATTGCATCCTTATACAACAATGTTGCCCTTCATGTGCATGGACTACATAGCCTGTGGATCACCAGTCATCTTTCTGGTATATTTTAGCATTGGATGTGATCCCAACACTCATTATATATTATATAGGGGATGGGCTGTATTGTTGTAATAAAGGAGATAGGATTTTTTTCTAGGCTTAGTGCCCAAGATATGAATTCCTTACTTTATACTATGTGATTTTAACCTCAATGTTTAGTGCAAATACAAGCAACTATTCTAACTTGTTTTTCTAGGAGAAATGACTTATGAGATCAAATGAGATGGTAAGACATGAAAGTGATGTTGAGAGTGTATTTTAGGCAGGGCTTCTCTCCCCAACTGGGAAGTTGGACTGACAGGAGAGGCTGGCAGAGTGAATATATCTGCATCAGTATAGGTGCTTACAGAAATGCATACTGTCCTGAGAAAGTCATGCTGACTGTTTAGTGACAAAGTTTAACAACACAACAAACTTTCCTGAACCCTTCCGTGTATGTGTGGCCCTCCATGAGTCTCTTCATCATCAAGGCTCGTGATGGAGGCTTTCTGAATTCCTGTTTACTTGTCCACCAGATACTAGATGTGGGGAAAATACTGAATTGAGGCTGTCCACTAGGTACTTGCAAATCAACTACATCTCTGTACTGTGATTCATGACAATATGGTCAGACCACCTCACTTAGTGCTACCATGTTCTTGTATAAGTAGTTTTAACAATTAGTTGTAATAAATTCTATAGGAACAATAGCTTCAACATCCCTGTCATTTTCCTGTATTTCCTGATTTTGATTGGGGTCCTACTGTGATGAATGAGTCCATGATAACTCTTCTAGGACACTCACTGGGCTCCAAGGGACAGCTGAAAAATTACTTATGTAAAGGTTAACTGATTTAAACATTTAAAGCTATTAAAATAGTGTCTTATATATGGTAATGGCTCAATGGATATCATTACTCACCATCATCACTACCGTCATAATAACTATTACCATCATGATTGCCACTATCATATCATCACCATCATAATTTTCATCACCATAATCACCACCATCATCATTACCACCCACCATTGTTATCACTATCACCAAAACCATCTCCATTGCCAAAACCATATCCATCCCCATCACCATCATGACCATTACTATCATCACCATCATCATCATCATAACTACCATCATCACCATCACCATTATAGATATATTTTATTTATTAGTTGTTCAAAACATTACATAGTTCTTGACATATCATATTTCATACATTTGATTCAAGTGGGTTATGAACTCCCATTTTTACCCCGTATACAGATTGCAGAATCACATCGGTTACACATCCACGTTTTTACATACTGTCATACTAGTGTCTGTTGTATTCTGCTGCCCTTCCTATCCTCTACTATCCCCCCTCCCCTCCCCTCCCCTCCCATCTTCTCTCTCTACCCCATCTACTGTAATTCATTTCTCTCTCTTGTTTTTTTTTTCCCTTTCCCCTCACTTCCTCTTATGTGTAATTTTGTATAACAATGAGGGTCTCCTTCCATTTCCATGCAATTTCCCTTCTCTCTCCCTTTCCCTCCCACCACTCGCCCTGTTTAATGGTAATCTTCTTCTCATGCTCTTCCTCCCTGCTCTGTTCTTAATTGTTCTCCTTATATCAAAGAAGACATTTGGCATTTGTTTTTTAGGGATTGGCTAGCTTCACTTAGCATAATCTGCTCTAATGCCATCCATTTCCCTGCAAATGCCATGATTTTGTCATTTTTTAGTGCAGAGTAATACTCCATTGTGTATAAATGCCACATTTTTTTTATCCATTCATCTATTGAAGGGCATCTGGGTTGGTTCCACAGTCTAGCTATTGTGAATTGTGCTGCTATGAACATCGATGTAGCTGTATCCCTATAGTACGCTCTCTTAAAGTCTTTGGGGAATAATTCAAGAAGGGGAATAGCTGGGTCAAATGGTTGTTCCATTCCCAGATTCCCAGGAATCTCCATACTGCTTTCAAAATTGGCTATACCAATTTGCAGTCCCACCAGCAATGTACAAGTGTATAGGTTTTTTCTTTTATTGGTTGTTCAAAACATTACAAAGCTCATGATATATCATCTTTAATACATTTGACTCAATTGGGTTATGAACTCCAATTTTTACCCCAAATACAAATTGCAGAATCACATCGGTTACACACTGACATTTTTACATAATGGCATATTAGTGACTGTTGTATTCTGCTACTTTTCCTATCCCCTACTATCCACCCTCCGCTCCCCTCCCATCTTCGCTCTCTACCTCATCTGATGTTGTTCAATTCTCTCCCTTGTCCCCCCCCCTTTCCCCTCACAACCTGTTATATGTAATTTTGTGTAAAATTGAGGGTCTCCTACCATTTCCATATGCTTTCCTTTCTCTCTCCCTTTCTCTCCCCCCACTCGTCTTTGTTTAATGTTAATCTTTTCCTCATGCTCTTCCTCCCTGTTCTGTTCTTAGTTGCTCTCTTTATATCAAAGAAGACATTTGGCATTTGTTTTTTAAGGATTGGCTAGCTTCGCTTAGCATAATCTTCTCTAATGCCATCCATTTCCCTGCAAATTCTATGATTTTGTCATTTTTTAGTGCTGCGTAATACTCCATTGTGCATAGATGCCACATTTTTTTTTTATCCATTCATCTATTGAAGGGCATCTAGGTTGGTTCCACAGTCTAGCTATTGTGAATTCTGCCGCTATGATCATTGATGTGGCAGTATCCCAATAGTACGCTCTTGTAAGATCCTCAGGGAGTAGTCCGAGAAGGGCGATAGCTGGGTCAAATGGTGGATCCATTCCCAGCTTTCCAAGAAATCTCCATACTGCTTTCCAAATTGGCTGCACCAGTTTGCAGTCCCACCAGCAATGTACAAGAGTACCCTTTTCCCCACATCCTCGCCAGCACTTGTTGTTGTTTGACTTCATAATGGCTGCCAATCTTACTGGAGTGAAATGGTATCTTAGGGTGGTTTTGATTTGCATTTCTCTGACAGCTAGAGATGGTGAGCATTTTTTCATGTACTTGTTGATTGATTGTATGTCCTCCTCTGTGAAGTGTCTGTTCAGGTCCTTGGCCCATTTGTTGATTGGGTTATTTGTTATCTTATTGTTTAATTTTTTCAGTTCTTTGTATATTCTGGATATTAGGGCTCTATCTGAAGTGAGGGGTAAAAATTTGTTCCCAGGATGTAGGCTCTCTATTTACCTCTCTTATTGTTTCTCTTGCTGAGAAAAAAACTTTTTAGTTTAAGTAAGTCCCATTTGTTTATTCTTGTTATTAACTCTTGGGCTATGGGCATCCTCTTAAGGAAATTGGAGCCCGACCCCACAGTATGTACATCGTAGCCAACTTTTTCTTCTATCAGACGCAGTGTCTCTGATTTGATATCTAGCTCCTTGATCCATTTTGAGTTAACTTTTGTGCATGGTGAGAGAAAGGGATTCAGTTTCATTTTGTTGCATATGGATTTCCAATTTTACCAGCACCATTTGTTGAAGATGCTATCCTTCCTCCATTGCATGTTTTTGGCCCCTTTATCAAATATAAGAAAGTTGTAATTTTGTGGATTGGTTTCTGTGTCCTCTATTCTGTACCATTGGTCCACCCGCCTGTTTTGGTACCATTACCATGCTGTTTTTGTTACTATTGCTTTGTAGTACAGTTTGAACTCTGGTATTGCTATACCTCCAGATTCACACTTCCTGCTTAGAATTGCTTTTGCTATTCTGGGTCTTTTGTTTTTCCATATGAATTTCATGATTGCTTTATCTATTTCTACAAGAAACGCCGTTGGGATTTTGATTGGCATTGCATTAAACCTATAGAGAACTTTGGGTAATATCGCCATTTTGATGATGTTAGTTCTGCCTATCCATGAACAGGGTACATTTTTCCATCTTCTAAGATCTTCTATCTCTCTCTTTAGGGTTCTGTAGTTTTCATTATATAAATCTTTCACCT
Source organism: Marmota monax (assembly GCF_021218885.2). Taxonomy (NCBI): domain Eukaryota; kingdom Metazoa; phylum Chordata; class Mammalia; order Rodentia; family Sciuridae; genus Marmota; species Marmota monax. The sequence continues at coordinate 48,352 of NW_026693440.1, forward strand.
CTTTTGTTAGGTTGATTCCCAAGTATCTTATTTTCTTAGAGGATATTGTGAATGGAGTGGTTTTCCTCATTTCCATTTCAGAAGTTTTGTTGCTGATATACAGGAATGCCTTTGATTTATGCGTGTTGATTTTATATTCTGCCACTTTGCTGAATTCATTATTAACTCCAGCAGTTTCTTTGTAGACCCTTTTGGGTCTGTTAAATATATTATCATGTCATCCGCAAATAGCGATAATTTAAGTTCTTCTTTTCCTATTTTTATGCCTTTAATTTCTTTTGTCTGTCTAATTGCTCTGGCTAGTATTTCAAGAACTAAATTGAATAGAAGTGGTGAGAGAGGGCATCCCTGTCTTGTTCCAGATTTTAGAGGGAATGCCTTCAGTTTTTCTCCATTTAGGATGATGCTAGCCTGAGGTTTAGCATATATAGCTTTTACAATGTTGAGGTAAGTTCCTGTTATCCCTAATTTTTCTAGTGTTTTGAACATAAAGGAATGCTGTGCTTTGTCAAATGCTTTTTCTGCATCTATCGAGATGATCATATGGTTCTTGTCTTTAAGTCTATTGATGTGATGAATAACATTTATTGATTTCCGTATATTGAACCAGACTTGCATCCCAGGGATGAATCCTACTTGATCAGGGTGCACAATTTTTTTGATATGCTATTGTATTCGATTCACCAGGATTTTATTGAGAATTTTTGCATCCAAGTTCATTAGAGATATTGGTATGTAGTTTTCTTTCTTTGAAGTGTCTTTGTCTGGTTTCGGGATCACGGTGACGTTGGCCTCATAGAATGAATTTAGTGTCCTTCTTTATCCCTTTTGATTAACTTAGGTTTGAAGTTGATTTTATTCGATATGAGTATGGCCACTCCTGCTTGCTTCCGAGGGCCATGTGAGTGGTATGATTTTTCCCAACCTTTCACCTTCAGCCTGTGTATGTCTTTTCCTATCATATGAGTCTCCTGAAGGCAGCATATTGTTGGATTTGATTTTTTAATTCAGGTTACTAGCCTATGTCTCTTGATTGGTGAATTTAAGCCATTAACATTTAAGGTTACAATTGAAATATGGTTTGTACTTCCAGTCATGTTTATTTATTTATTTATTTATTTTAGTTTGGCTAGTTTTTCCTCTTTGGTTATTTTTCTCCCCCTTTACTGAGATACCTCCCACTGTTAGTTTTGGGCACTATTTTTCAATTCCTCTTCTTGTAGTATTTTGCTCAAAATGCTTTGCAGTGCTGGTTTTCTGGCTGCAAATTCTTTTAGCTTTTGTTTATCATGAAAGATTTTAATTTCATTGTCAAATCTGAAGCTTAATTTTGCTGGATACAGTATTCTTGGTTGGAATCCATTATTTTTCAGGGTTTGAAATACATTGTTCCAGGATCTTCTCGCTTTCAAAGTCTGTGATGAAAAATCAGTCGTTAACCTAATTGGTTTACCCCTGAATGTAATCTGCCTCCTTTCTCTCGTAGCTTTTAATATTCTCTCTTTGTTCTGTATGTTGGCTATCTTCATAATTATATGTCTTGGAGTTGGTCTATTATGGTTTTGAATGTTTGGGGTCCTGTAGGCTTCCAGGATTTGGCAAGCAATTCCATCTTTCATCTCTGGGAAGTTTTCTAGAATTATTTCATTTAATATGTTGTCCATTCCTTTGGTTTGAATCTCTATGCCTTCTTCTATCCCGATGACTCTCAAATTTGGTTTCTTTATGACATCCCATATCTCTTGAATAGATTGCTCGTGGGATTTAAGCATCTTTTCTGTGTTGACTATATTCTTTTCAAGTTGATAAACTTTGTCTTCATTATCTGATGTTCTGACTTCTACTTGATCTAGTCTATTTGTAATATTCTCGTTTGAGTTTTTAATTTGGTTTAGTTTCCTGCATTTCTAGGATTACTGTTTGATTTTTTTAAAGATCTCTATCTCCTGGTAAAGCTTGTTCTTTGCCATTTGAATTTGTTTGTTTAATTCATTTTCAAAATATACTTTTATTGCTTGGACTTGCTGCCTCATGTCTTCTGTAATATTCCTTTCCATCTGAGTTAGGTATGCCTTGAGTTTCTTTCCCTATCCCTGTTTCTGATGCTTCTAGGTCCTCCTGTAGAATTAAGTTGTCCTGCATTGTTTGTACTCCTTTTTTCCCTTGTTTTTTCATGATGTTCACGTTACTTTCCAGCTCTATTTGATTGCTGTGTTTCTGCTCTCTTCTATAGATTTGTTTTGGTTTTGTATATCTCTGTTGTCTCTCCTTTGTGTTGATAGACTATGCCTGCTAAAGTGGAATCTGCGGGGAAGGAATTCCAACGGCCGAGCTCCAGTGATGTCACCTCTCTGCTATGGCTGGCCCCAGGCTCCTTGCTGGGGTGTCTGAATGGGGGAGTGGGACTGGACTGTCTCTGGTTGGTTTCAGCTCCCGGTCGATGGCGGGCAGGCGGTCTCCAGCCGCCCAGTCGCGCAGGCCACCAGCGAGAAATCAGTCGCCGGCGGGCGTGCGGTCTCCATCCGCCCAGTCACAGGGGCAGCGGGTGGGCTGTCGCCGGCGGACAGGCGTTCTCCAGCTGCCCAGTCACACGGGCAGCAGGTGGACTATTGCCGGTGGGCGTGCGGTCTCCAGCCGCCCAGTCGCGAGGGCCTGGCCTCTAGTCCCCTTGTTTCTCCTGCTAGTCCTGGTTTCTCCTGCTAGACCAGATTTCCCCTGAGTGATGCCTCTTGGCAGTTCAAACTGTACTCTGGGCCTGCCATTTGTTGGGTGTGGAGGGTGTCTATTGGGAACCCCAGCACTCTATTGTTTTGATTTTTTCCGCTTGCCCCTCCCCCAGTGCTGGCTAGACAGGTTTCGTTTTCACCGCTAATGGGAGGGGGAGTTGAAGGTCAGGAGTCTCTAGTTTTCCCGGAGTCTTTATGCAGGCTTGCTCTGATAATCCCACCCCCAGAAAGCCTAGGAGAGATTTTATGTGAATTCCCCGCTGTATGGGAGCTGAGCTGAGTAACACACACCTGTTTTATTGTTGCAATCTGTCAGAGAGTGGTGGTGGTTACTTCAGCTCTCCAACATGGTGGCCGCTGGTTTCCTTGGTGGAGTTTCCATTGTGGGGGATAGAACTGTACCGCTTCCTTCCCCATCTGAAATCCCGAACTCAGCCCGGGGCTTAGTGGGGGCTCAGCCGGCAGGATTCCACAGAATCTGCAGCAACGTTTCTCCCTGCTTGCTGGTCACTTCTCGGTGGTGCCCCGCCATCTGTGGCCACGTGGCGGGCCGCACGGATCAGTCAGCCCGGATCTCCAATTTGTACATTTTAAAATGTATATGCTCTACTTCAACAAAAAGTCTTTATAAAGGAAAACTGCTAAGAAGCTACTTGTAAAACATTTGTCCAGCAAAATAATAGAGACCTCCTACAGCTCAATAAGATAGACATCTCAATAAAAAATCGAGCAAAATAATTGAACACACTTCAGAAAAGAGGAAATCATATATTTGGTTTATTCGAAAAGGTGCTCAACCTTATTGATCTTCAGAGGAATGCAGATTAAAATGATTGATCTCTTTATACCAAAATTGGCTAACATGAAGAATCTGAGAAAACAGTACCTAGTGAGGATGTGGAGCAATGGGAACACTACTGCACTTGGGCTAGGAATAAAAATTGTCACAACCACCTTGGGAAATGGATTGTCGTTACATAGTAGGTATGGAGGTAACATGCCAGGTGACTTATTGATTCCTCTGTTTCAGAAATGGGTGCTTATGGGCACCAGAAGATGTTCAGAAGAGTATTTATAATAGCCTTGTTAACTATATCCAAACACTTGAAGTAATTCAAATATCTATCAACACAAGAATGTGTACATACACTGTAGCATATTTATACAGCCATGTACTACATAATAGAATGAACTTTTCTGCAGAAAAATTCATATATGATATACATACATGTGAATATGTATGTATATAAATATAAATGTATACATATTCACATTTTTCATAAAATTTCAGAGGTGTTTCTTAACTCTCTGAAGTTCATCCCAGATGTCCAGGTACAAGCCCCTCTTCTAAAAGTACCCTAATTTGTCAATCAAAGAAGATGCATAAAAGGTATTATGTATATATTTAATGATATCAGCCTGAGCCCATTTAGGTTTGTTAATGCAACAGTGGAATGCAGCCTCCAGGCCTTCCCATTCTTGCATTTGTCTGTATTGTCTTCGTATTTGTTTAAATTAAAAGTAATACATTTTTAACAGCACTGTTGAGGTATAATTTGCATATCATAACATTTCCCTTCTGTAAGTATAAAATTCATTGATTTTTTTTTTTCAGAAACAGGTCCACACATGGCTTTAATTTGGTCACCTTTAACAACACTACATTAATTCTCTTTCAGTTATACAATGTTTTAAATTTATGCTCTGTCCTCAACCAAGTGGTTATGACTCTTAAAAGCACATAATCACACTAAAGAACCAATACCATCAGTTAGTCTCTGGCTATTACATTATTTACCATCCCAAGGGCTTCACTTTGATTTAGCATTTGATGGATAAGTCCAGAAAGGCCTGTCATTTGGCTCTCTGCATGTGGACGATGATTTCATCAGCACAGGGATGTATGAGCTGCATGAGCTCCACAGCACTGGCACCACTAAGAAAACACCATGCCAGGAGGCGACCAGAGGCTGCCGTAGTGAGGGCCCATCCTGAGAGAGGCCAGGGGATGGCTCAGGGCCCTGCGGAGCCTTCAAAGGGGCACCAGGGAAATGGCTGAACTCCAACACATCACATCACTTTATCCAGGACTGAAGCCCCAATATACATCAGAATAGACATAATTAAATGAGGCAGAGTGGACTTAAAGGTAAAATGTCATCCTCAACATGCCCTTGATGAAGAGTTTTGCTTTACAGAAGCCTTTTTATGTAGTAAATTACATTCATTACCAATATTTAAAAACATCCAACATTTAAGTGTTCCGAATCTGATTTATTATACAGCAGGGAAATAACAGGTTTAGATTATACTACAAAAAAACGAACTGCTCATAAACAGCAACTGGGCTTACTTGGGGGAAGATGGGAGGAATTCTTCACAGTACTGCGTAAGGACGCAGACTCCTCATCCTAAACAATCTATTAAAAAATAAACAGGCAAATTTCTTGTAAGACAAAAAACAAATCCACATACTAAATAACATGTCCACAATGACTATAACACATCCCTTAGGGGATAAGCATGTATTTGTAGGAAGCAAACAAAGCTTTCCATAGAGAAACCATTTTCACGAGATGATTAGGTGGACCTGCAATGAAGAAAATACATTTCAAAAGATGCGTTCACAATGAACTCATTTTTCACTGAAATACTTAAAAAATAAGACCCTTCTCTATATCTAAGAATTAAAAAAAATACATCATGGATAAAATAAAATTTCAGTAACAGTCTAAGTCCTAATCAGAGATATACATTTGCAAATAATATAAATTAAAAATAAAAAGCGTGACTGTATAATACTATTTGGAACTACTCAGAATAGGCCAAGCTGAGTTCGTGTTCTGATTTAAGGAATTACTTTGAAATGAGTCTCATTCGCACTATAATTTTTTTCATTTTAACCTTAATCACCAGTGGCTGGACAACTAAAATGGACATAAGAACTATATAAATGTCAGAGAAATATGTAAACCTCATTAATGTTTCCAATAATTCATTTAGAGATAGAAACAGGTCCAAATAGATGCTTGTCTAAATGTACTGCAATTACGTTACAATTATTTTTCCAAATACACAGATATGCTCTGTCTTTTCTCAGCTCATTACTGACTCAAACAATTTGCCCTTCTGGGATCAATTGTTTGCTAATAAATAATTGTTTACAGTCACAAAATGATGTTAGGAGGTTTTCTTATTAGTTTTCCTTCTGCACCCTAATAAGATTGAAAACTAGCTGATTCCCAAGAGTCTAACCTTAACCTCGCTTTGTTTAACAGCCCAGGAAATGATGAACCATCTGCTTCAGAAAATAATGGACAGCCAAGAGGAAATATTGTTTAATTGTAGATTAACCTCCTCATGAGGCAGTCTGAAGCAGCTTTAGAATTAGCAGCTACAACCAGAAAAAGAAATAGCTCAAGAGCATTTTCCCCTACCATTTAAGGTCCAGAAAGAATGCAAAGGGATTTTTATTAACTCTATTTATTTACAAACATTTATTTCCACAGCGGAAACAAAAATCATCAAGGTCAAAACTAATTCTTAAAAGTGCAGTCACTGCCCTCCAATTTTGTTTGCCCAAATACCTTTAATGCAGCAAACCATCAAACCATCTCATGCATTTAGGAAATTGTTCATTTAAAAAAAAATTAAAAAAGAAAACCTCTTTTCCATTATTTTCAGGTTCTTATAATATTAAAATTAATATTTTCCCTGGTTTCTTTGTTAATAGTAATAAATCCACCATTGGGGAGTACGAATTGTTATTATTATCATCAACATGGCACTTAAGTAAATGAAATCTTGTCAAGTACATGGTGACTTGGGTTTTGTTTCTGCATCTGTCACTTGGCGAATGAAGATACCATCTTCAGGATGTTCCGTGTCATCCATTTCATACATATATGATGATGCTATTGCAAGTGTAGTCCCATCATTGCTGAAGGCAAGTGATGCGATGCTGGTAGGGTACCGATGGAACTGGCACAGTCGTTTTTTATTAAATGGATCCCAAATATTTACAAATCCATCAGAACCACCTGTGGCAAATGTATTGTGGATATTGTGAAATGAAATGGCATTGACTGGGTAAATCTGCTCAATATTATTTTCTTTTAGTCTGTGACATTTGAAAGCATACTTCTTCTTCTGTACCTCAGGGCTTGGGTCCAAGTACTCAACTGCCACCCGGCCTTCAATAGAGCTTAATACATAGCCCTGCTTGTTAGGAAATGCTCTTATGCAGCGAGTCTGGTATTTCAGACTGGACTCCCTGCGCTGCTGCACATAGCCCATGTTCCGTAAATCCCACACCAACACTCTGCGGCCCGCTGTACCTACAATCAGCCGGTCTCCAGACACTGAGAGGGTATACACCTTTTCAGGCTGAGAGAAGGTCCCAGCATTGCAAGGAGTTCTGGGATCCCACAATTTAACTGTTTGATCCCAACTTCCAGTAACCATCACATTCACTTCTGGACAGTATTCAACACATCTGATAGGGGCATCATGGGTTCCAACAAGATTTCCTTGATCAGTGTTCAAATCATGCATTTTCAACTGATGACCTAATCCCCCACTCCAGGCATGCGTTGGATCGTAGAAGGCGCAGTCCAGGACGGCGCCGGTGTGCTGGTACTTGAGCCGCATCGAGTTGGCCGGCACATCGTAGAGGCGCACGGACGTGTCCCAGGACGAGACCAGCAGGAACTGGGAGGTGTTGGGGCTGAACTTCACCGAGGAGATGCCGTCCTCGGGCGGCTGGTTCAGCTTGAACTCGTTAGAACCGGTCATCTTGAGCTTGCCTCCGAAGTAGTGTCTCAATGGCTTGCCGCCGCCTCGCAGCTTCCCTTGGAGCAAATTCATTGATTTTTGACACCTCTATAGAGTTTTGCATCTGTCATCACTATACAAGTTCAGAACATTCCCATCACCTCCCAAAATTTCCTCAAGCCACATTTGCCATCAATCAAATGTGTATTTTCAAATGTAGTGTGTTGATTGCTTCATGTATTTCAAATAACTCATCATTAAAAGTAGCATAACACATTGTTGAATAGAAACTTGAAAAACATCAACCAAAATCTTTTGTTAAGTGTATTTTGAGGTTCTGTATACATACTTGATTAAAATCAGCTTATTTGCATCTGTTCTCTATTGGTAGTTTCAAAAAAGGGAACATACTGAACAATTGATTTCTTCCTTCATATGTACTTGGTGGGTGAATGTTGTCATGTTGTTCTGGGTGGGTTTTTAGTTTTAAAATTTTTAGTTGGTTTTGGGGAAAATTTTCAGTTATACAAATGGCCCTTTTATATGGCAGTCTGTATAGTACTAATTTCTGAGAGAATAAATCATACAAAATAGAATGAAGAATACAAGTTAGACTATATAGTTAAATTGAAACATAAATATCAAATTGTAAATTATTTTCTTTATTAAGAGTAAATAAAGGAAAGAATGTATTGATCAACTCTGATATTAAATGTCTCAGATTTAGGACAGTATAACAAGTATTTTAAAAGCTTTTCTTGTCTTTGTTCTACCACTTCATATTAAGATGCTGAGTATAATATAGAAGTACATATGGAATATAAATATTATGTGAGCATATTATACTATTATGTATAATTGGGCTTCCTCAAGTGATGTTTTAACAAACTTTTATTATACATACTATACACTATTATTATAGAAATTATTATTTTCTACTTAAAGGTGATTGTATGCTTGGGAAATGCAGATATATTATGTGTAAAATTAAATATTTTTCTAAAAAAGTATAACATCTGATGTTCATGAATTTTGGAAATAAAAATACATAATGCCTAGCTAGTTCTTAAGAGGTAGGCTATATCTTCTGTTTGTCAAAGTATTTACTCTGAATTATTGGTGGAGCTAACTTTTATTGAGGTTTCTCTGTTGCCAGGTACTTTATTACCAAGGTTGCCATCAGAACCGGGAATGACATTACTCACTATCAGGATTGAGAAAATTGGTCTGAAAGATGCTGGACAGTGCATCGATCCCTATATTACAGTTAGTGTAAAGGGTAAATAACTGGCAAATTGCATTATGTTTTTTCTCATATGGGACAAAGTTTTTGACAGGGGATGGTCTTGTATATGTGACAACTTACTTTAATGCATTCTATAATGAGGCAAAATCCTAGAAGAGATCATAACAGAACATAGTTCTGAAAGACTTACAAAAAATATTTCCTACTTATACACTCACTTTTGCTTTTGAGTTTGTATAGATTTTTGCTCTTCAGATTCCATCTAACGTGCGGACTAAACATACACATTGTCCTTAACAGCAGCTACAGCCTTCAGGATGTAGATTAACAATAGCACCCCTCACCTTCCATGGGTGTGTAGTTTTCTACACAAAGCCCCATATCCTGTTTTCCCATCTCTCCTGATTCAGCCCCTCTTCTTCCTGTGCTACTGAGGTATCTACATAGGTGAGTCCTACAGAGGCAGATGAAAATCAGGGGACAGGGAAGTAGGGGGCGTCCATAACATCCATGCCCTGAATGCAATCCCGTGGGATGATGATGTGATTAAGGAATAAATTATACCATTTTATAGAAATAACTATAGTTAGTACAAATGGCTTATTTTAATCTGTAGTTTTGCACCAAAGGAACAGATCGGCGCTGAAATTAAATGGAGGAACTTTTATCAATTGCAGAAATAAAGTCAGATCCATGGGTTCATTAGTGCTAATTAAAAGAAAAATATGACCACAAAGAAAAACATTTATTTAAAGAACATAATCCACAGCACTAATACTGGTACACTTTTAAATGCCGATGTTACCAGTTATCAAATATATAGTGTACTGGGAAATATTTATATTATTTGATAGGCCATTTGTAAAACTGCATACTCATTCAGAAAGTATACTTAAAACACAAAAATATTTAATGATGTTGTAAATGTTAAATTACCTTTGCATATGTTAAACTGAAATATTTTATGTAAATATTTTTTAATTATTAACTGTACTAAATTGTTTTTGAGCTTTTTGAGATACATAAATGAATAACACATAAACACTGAGGAGTTATTAAATGAGTCCATGTTGAATTTGATTAAACTGAATTTTAAAACCCGGAAAATTAAAACTATATATAATGTACCATCTGGTTGTTGTAAATTCAGGGTATGTTGTAAACAGTATAACCAGAATTTAGATAATATATATGAAAAATTATTCATTAACAAAAGGGTTTTTGTTGGCTGTTCTCATCCATTTTTGGTTCTTAACAGGGAAATTATGATAAGGTTAGGTTTAAAGGCTTTTCTAAATAAGCCATATACTTGATCAAAGTTAGAAATTGGTGGCAGAGCTCCATTGTGGCAAATTATATACTCCAGATTTTTTTTTTTTGCATAAAAAAATATAGTGGGCTATTCCCTAAAGAAAACATGTTTGTTCTTTTTACCACTTCACTATGAAGATCAAGTTTTGTCCACTTGGCCATGTAAAGGCTTCCTTGTCCCCTTCATGAGGTCTCCTATCCAGTCTATATTCATTTCTCTCCACATACCCCATGAACTTCAACAACTCTCACATACTTGCTCACACCAAATAGGAATCTCTTAGCCTGAGAATCTCCTCTCAGCTCCTTCCATGCCTCTTTAGGAACTGTAACCTTTTCAGTTTCTAGATTTTCCTTCTGTATATGTGAATGCTCATAAGCAGAAACTTATTTGTTTCTCCAGATCTGAATGGCATAGATTTAACTCCTGTGCAAGATACTCCTGTGGCTTCAAGAAGATACATATGTTCATTTTAATGTGGACATTGAGCTCCAGAAGCATATTGAAAAATTAACCAAAGGTTTGTAATTATCAGTTATTGACTTCTTAAGGACACAGTACTTATCTGGGTTTGTGTTCATAGTATACTTAACACAAGATCTTACGTCACATAGTTATGAATATTGACTTAAAGAAAGTCAAATCAACATTTTTTAAAAAATATGAGAATTAGCAGTTGCATTATCTAGTTGTGTAATAATGTGGTTAAATATTATTTGATAGGGAAGTTTTTCTCATAATACAGAGTTAAGGAAGCAGGGTCCCTAATAATTACCTTAAGTCCTTTTAGGAACCTAATGATTACTTTCTAACAGTTAAAGAATTATTTATTTTTCTTTCAATAAGATGCATTGGGTAAAAAGATACTATAACTGGCAGTTAGTTTGTAAGAATATGGAAAGGACAATCTGGGCTTGGTGGTTTCAGGAGGGAGAGAAATGATGTAAGCTAGAATTTTTTTTTAAAGGAACTCTTTTAAATTTCTATTCTATCTAATATAGGTGCTTATTGAAACCATTTCTATAGGTACTGCTGATACTTAAGTAACTTCTGTTTTTCTTGTGGTATTTAATATTTTATATTCTTTGGTAGTTTATGATTCTACCTGTGTACATAACTTACATTCTTGCTATACAATTTTGTTGTACTTTGTAGAATTAAATGATATGGAGAAATGTCACTCAGACATGGTAGAAGAGCTTGGAGTGACAGCCACAGTGAGTTATCAACAGTTGTGTCATCAGACTGTTTGACACATGTTAATTTGTAAAATCATAGGCTTCTGGTGACACGTAAGAAATGTGTGGTCTCTGGCTTATGTGGTTTGTTTTAATTCCTTAGGTGCAGCTATCTTCTTTGAATTCAAACACTACAAGCCTAAAAAAAGTTTTACCAGCACCAAGTGTTTTGCTTTCATGGAGATGGATGAGATTAAACCTGGGCCAATTGTAATAGAACTGTAAGTGATATACATATAGGATTCTTACTGTTTTAATGGTTACTAGTTCATGTTTCTTCTTAGTCCCTCTTATCTAGAATGTAACATTGGAGTAGATCAATCATCAAAGTATTTTAAACAATGATCTTTCTATTGTGGTTACAGATACAAGAAACCCACTGACTTTAAAAGAAAGAAATTGCAGTTATTGACCAAGAAACCACTTTATCTTCATCTACATCAAACTTTGCACAAGGAATGATTCTGACATGAGTAATGTGGAATTTCTGTGAATTTTACCACTCAGTAGAAATCATCATAGCTCTGTGTAGCATATTCATCCTTCAGGAGGAAGGAAGTGAGCCGTACCTATACGCCAGTGAGTCCATTGCAAAGCTGTACTACAGAACTAAAGTCCAGCACCTCATTGTTATGACTCCTTTGGATACAGGTTTATTGTAGATTTTGAAACATGTTTTTACTTTTCAATTAATTGTGCAATTAATAGTCTGTTTCCTAATTTACCACTGTTCCTACCCTGCTTCCTGGAACAATACTGCTGTGGTAGGTATGCTCATCTTCAAACTTAATACAGCAATAAGAATGTGCTAGAGTTTACACATTTGCTCACTTTTGCTCCAATATGGTCTTTTGATTTGAATTAACTTCAAACTTTTGAATTGAAGTGGGTAGGATAGTACCAGATTGCTTTGAAAGGAAATTGGATCAGTTATGGTCTGTCTTATAGGCTGTTCCTTAGAGCTGGCCTAAATTCACCCTCATCTGATAGTTCTACTTAGAAATAGTGTGCCTTGACCAGATCAATATCTTATATGGGAGTGTTCTCCAGGTTGTAGCTGTGACTTTTTTCCAGATGACCAGATTGTTTTTCTGAAAGTGAGCATATTTTTAGTCATGTTGATTAGTTGTTCTACATCACATTGCTATTGTTTCTAGGGTTAACATTAAAACCATCTCTCTCAGAATAATTACAAATTTTGGGGTGGGTTTACGTCTTCTAAATCATGTCATCTAAAAATAATTGAGTCAGATGCTAATGAGATACTGCAGGAACAACTGCTGTTTTTCTGACAACTGATTGTGAAACCTTAAAACCTGCATACCTTGTCTTTATAAAGTGATGAGTATGCAAAATCTGGAAAGATATTCTATTTTTTATAATATAGGTAGATACAACTGACATTTATTTCCTATTTAGATATATTGATAATCATATGAAAATATGCAGGTCATTAGCCTATTATAATTTCACTATTTACATTACTTTTAACTTAATGATGAGACATAAATAAAACTTTCATAGTACACGAGGTGGATATTTGATACACAGAACATAAAGATTTGTGAGGAGCTTTTTTGTGGGTTACATGTAGAACCCATGTATTTTAATATTCACTGTTTTAAATGAACAATGCATGAAGGGAATGCAATACTTGGCCTATTTTTAAACTAGTGTAAACCCTAATGATACCATCCGTTTGCTTTTTAAAATGAATAACAGTTGTTTTAGCCCTTGCACTTCAAGAGATCTAGTCTTTAATTTTTCAGTTGTCTGTTAGGTCAATTTTGTTTACTAGATGAATATTAATAAAACTATATGAGCCTGAAAGAATTCTCAACCAAAATTAGTCTTTCATCTGGATTGGGTTAATTTCACAAATGCAAAAATAGTTCAGTCTACAGTAGTTCTAGGAAATGAAGAATTTGCCTTAATAAAATGTTCACTCAACTGAAACTCTGAGTAGTCAAAATTTCCAGACTGTAAACTTCTCAAGAGAAGGGCCTCATCTTCTCCATGTCATGTAAACTTTCCAAGGTGCTTGGGCAGCACTCTGTACCCTGTGGAGTACTCAGTACCTTTTTGTTTGATGTTACTGATGTTTGATGTTGTTCCCTTAAAATCTACTATTAAAATGTAGCAAAACTGATACATTGTTCTTTCTGTTTTCTCATAGACTATAAAACATGTATATCAAAGTGATAATTTAAAAAAAAACAAAAACCTTTTTTTTGGTTGTAGATGAACACAGTACCTTTATATTTATATGTGGTGCTGAGGATCAAACCCAGTGCCTCACACGCAACCCCAGCCCCTCAAAGTGAAAATTTATATGAAGAAACATTTAGCATCCTTCACATAAGAATGCTTTTTTTTTTTTTTTTTTTTAACCTCTATTTATTTATGTGGTGCTGAGGATTAAACCCAGGGCCTTCAAGTACTCTACCACTGAGCCACAACCCCAGCTGCCACCAAAGAATGGGGTTATATGAAAAAAAAAAAAAAAGAGGATGCTTTGTATGAATGTCTTTCATCAGCATTAAACAAACTTAAATTGAACATTGTCATCAGCTTAGCTTTAATTCAGACCTGAATGACCAAACCTCCCCCCCCCCAAAAAAAAGGTGATTTTATCTTGAAGCAATTAACACAAAACAATCTGTATCTCACAAATTAGTTGTTTAAATTTACTTTCTAGTGTGGGAGGGGATGAGTCACTGGACAATAATTACAACTATAGCAGTAATACTTTCAGGTTGAAACACTACTGCTTCACAAATGAAATGATTTTAGTAACTAAACTCAAACACAATTTGCTGGAGAGGACTTCTAAAACTTTTGAGATACAAAAGTATAATTGAATCAAGGGACAGTATTCTCTACACAACCTGTATATGGGCAGCTACCTTGGGCTTTGCTACAGAAGTGGTACAATCAGATGGATGTAAGGAGAGGCAACTATGGGTGGGTTCAGAACTGCTCAGATAAACTACGTAGAACGCATTATAGCTTACTAATAGAATAAATACAAAAAAGGCTTTAGAGGGAAAACTACTGTTGCTTTGAATAAAAAAATAAATCTGCCTTTCCTTGAAAATCTATCTTCCTAACTGACATCACCTTTATTTAAATGCTATTTTAAAATTAGAAGTTATAGTAACTTCAGCATTGCCTTGTGTCCTGTAGAGGTTGAAAGATGCGTTCAAAATTGGTATTTGTGACTTAAATTTTATTTTACATGGTTAAAAATGGCATAAGCTATTATATGGTTTTCCTCTTACACACAGCTGCTGCTTCTGATATTAAATGGAGGTTATGTAGATTGAATTCTTCAGTAGTTTAGAGATTTTGTTTCACAGAGATTTTGTTTCAAACTGAAGCTTTTGCCCCTATTTTCAGAATACTTAGGGGACATAAAAAGAACAATGATATGTTATGTTGTAGGTTTCAACAATCCTATTACTTTCTAGAACTTAAAAGAATGGAAGAATATGGTCTAGCAGTAAACAAAAGTACCAGGCTTTTATAATTTTATTTAAATCTTAAACCTCTTAAAATGTACTGTTAAAATTGCCGTAATTAAAATTACAGCTCTGGAGAGCTAGTTCTTAGAAACATTGTTTTAAAGACAGTAGTTACAGATTCAGGACTTGCTTTAATTGATTTTTAAATAAAATATATTTGAGTATCTATCAAAAAAAAAATTTAATTCAGCCAATATTTGCTGATTAAAGACATTATAAGCCTTAGAGTTTCATTCATTCTTTCTCAGAGGATTATACTTTTCTAATTTTTTTAATCATATTCCTTGAAAAATCAGTGGCAAGGTATGGGAAAGAGAAGAGTGTGTGTGTACATTTTTAAAAAGAAATTTCCTTATTTTTTATAGACACAACATACCACCTTATATTTACTGTTATCATGCAATAATGGCAAAAGCAGTAGAACTTCAGGTCAAACAACTCTTGCTACTAATGTAAACTCATTCTAAGAAAACCATTCTCACATGGACAATGGTTAGAAAAAAGTACATGAATGTGCTACAAAAATAGAGCCACAAGTCTTCTCACAAGTAAAAGAAATCCTCTGTAGAAGTCCACAGTTGACCAAGGTCCAGCCTCCTTAACAGTGAGCAACAGGGAATATGCTGCCAAGTCACCATCTTCAGTTCTGAGAGTGAGTTTACATGCTTCCCCAATGGCACAAAGTCTCATGACGATCCAATGAATCAACAGACACTTGGGAAATATTAATAAACAATTTTTTATGAACTATTACAACAAAGAACTTCAGCAAGAAGGAAAATGAAGTTTATGATCTTTGAGTAAACATTTTTAGCATAACAGTCTCTGTGACCAGATACTGGAAGAGAAAAATCAAGCTTATAAAACACCATTTCTCTATCAACTGGAATACACTAAAAATAGGATAATGGAAATACATGTTCTTAAAGCATTTCCAGAGGAAATGTCCATAATTATGACATTCTAAATCATTTAGCAATTGTATATGCTACATTAACTAAAACAAAGGTATTCCTTATTGCATGTTTTAAAGTTGGAAGGATACTCTAGCTTAAGTGGGGGATATTTAGGGGGAAAATATTTTGGCTCAAAATGTGTACTGCACCAAGGCAGCTTCATTCTAAAAACATAAACCATTTAAAATAAACTTTTATATTTTGAAGCCAATAATCCTTTAACACAATGAATAATAGTTCATAATCCACTTTCTGACTAAGTGTCAGAGGTTAATTTTATGGGCCCAGTTTTAAGGCCTGTGAACAGCCCTCACTACTCTGAGAATCAGGTGAAGGTGGAGGTTCATCTTTAAAGCCTGAAGGCATTAAGTCTTTTGCAACAGGTGGTGGCCCATAGTCTTGGGGACCATGAGTTGGAGGTGGTAATGGGGCACCAGGAATGAAGTACTCTCTTGGGCCAAATGAGCCTAAAGGTCTAAATGGTGCGGGTCCTGGAAAAAAAACACGAGGGTCAAAAGGCAAATCCCGTTTTCCAGGTGGAACACCTGGTGCATATTCTCTGAAGCCTATTGGTGGACGCATACCAGGACCTGGAAAATAAAAAGGAAGTTATGTAAATACCCAGAAATTTCTGAACTAGGGTGATTTCAAGTATGTTAATATAGTCTTTAATTTCTCCCAAACCTAGAACATCAACGGGTGAACATCCTGACTTGCCAGATGAGGCAAACTGAGATGGAACAAGTTTAGGTTATAGCCTTTGGCCAACCAGCCATGAAGCAACATATTAAGGATTTAAACATGGCTCTACCTAGCTCCAGGCTTGTCTTTTTTCTTTCCCTACTATATAATTGCAGAATTATTTCTATCTCACAAGAGCTCCATTTATATTTGGAAGTACTAATTTACCATGACAAGATGATACATTATGAAATAAGAACTTTACTACATCAAAGAAATTTTGATAAAAGGAAATCCCACTATTTATTACTGTATCCATTAAAAATTCATGAAGTATTTCAGCATGGACTTTACACATGCCATCAGAATCAAGGTGCATGCCCTCCTGGAAAAGGCCTTCCACAGCCACCTAATTAAATCAGCAACATTTATTAGGTCACTGTTAAATCCTCCTCTTTAACACTTCCCTCTGACTTTTCTCAAGGTAAGGAGGGTTTGACTTTTCCTTTTCTATATTCTATAACCTACTCCTTATGCTTCCATTATGGGTGATTACAAACTTTATGTTATAGGATTTTCATATCTGTGACAAAATTTTAAGTTATGGCATGTGTCTCATCCACCTTTCCATCCATTGCAGTGCATATCAACAGATTTTCAACAAACATCTGCAGAAGTAATATTTCTTGCTTTTCTGTATATAGCCCCTTATCCTCATCTTTGAGAGATAGCTATTGCCTATCTCAGTATAAGATTATGTAGTGTCCCATATGTCCCAGAAAACTGGAGGAAAAGTTAAAATGTACTCAGCTTTATCCTTTCATTGTTAAGACCTGAGATAGCAACCAACTGTTTTAGCAAGCAATAGAAATGAAAGATGAATGTGATTTATAAGTCAATCACTACTGTTCAGATCATCATACCAAATGGTGGAGGAATTGGCCGAGGCCCAAAAGGCCCATCGAACTGAAGTGGCGGTCCATACCAAATGGGAGGTGGTGGAGGCCGTCCCATAGGGGGTCCCATCGGGGGGCCCATGAAGGGTACCCCTGAGAAAGGAGGGGGCCCTTTCATAGCCATATTAACCTGCAATTTAAGATTTGAAAGCAGTTAAAAGTCTTAAAATTCCTATGTATTAAGACAAAGTACCAACACCGATAAAAGCTAAAACCCAAAACAAGCATCTGTCCAGAGAACACCATCAGTGCAACAAAACTCTCCCCACCCCTCCTGTGTATTCCCACTGACAGCTTACAGAAGTTAGAAGGATGCCACAAGAGGGAGCAGTTTGTTACTGATTATATCTGCACAGGAAAGGGAAAGGCAAGAGGACTGGCAGAGGTTATTAACAGAGGTGATTTCTGACCAGTATGTCATGCTGTATTCACTACAATCTATATCAAAGGGAGTCCCCCCTCCCCATCACTTCCCTTTCATCACAATAGCTCATCACTTCCATATTAAGAATGAACAGAATACAATGAAAAATCCATTCTCTACCCATGTAATAATAGCTACTATTCAGAGTATCGTCAGTAAGTCTTTCATATATTATTCAGCCTCTGAGATCTTTAAGTAGACTGTCTTGTTTTAAGTAAGAGGGAACAAAAGCAAATGGAATATCGTAATTTGCTGAAGGCCACACTGCATATTAAAGGAACTCAATCCCACGGTTTGCCTCCAAGCCATGCTTTTCCCACCTCTACTCCTCTCTAACAACGGGTCTTTGCTCTCTTTTAAATCTTCTACTACAAAGGGGTTTGGGGTCTTATCTAAGCTGCCCTTAGATTTCTCCAGAGATGTATATTCCTGGAATATATATACACTGGCACTTGAGAAGTATTTTCCAACACAGTGCTATATACACAAATTTCCAAGGAAGACAAGGTTTTAATATTTACTTTCATTTACTGTACACCATTTGAGATATTGATTTATCATTTCCTATGAGTAGTGGGTTTGAAACTGAACAATTAAAAATTTATTTTATTATAGAGCTGCAGAAGACCTACCAGATATAATAGCAACACAGTTACAAGAGAATGCACTTATGTGAACAAATGAGACCATTGCTTGGGACTGGCTCAAGATGTCATTTCAGATTATCATTGTTTCACTGAAACAGTATTTCACTTTCAGAAAATCTGATACCAATCTAATTCAAATCACTCAAAATAGGGTTTGCACAATGGAGGAATTCTTAAATAGCATTCTTCCAAACAAAAATAAAAATGATGAATTATATAATTTTTATAATGAATTTACTTCGCCTTAGAACATTCAACACAAAACACCATATAGAGTGATAACTTTTCACATTCTGTAGTTCATTATAGTTGTACACACTTAAGCAACATTCCCAAGTTAAGGACAAAAGTAAGCTCAATATTGCATGCAGTTTTAAAGCAAACAAGATCAGTGTCATGCTCTGAATATCCTTCCCAGAAATGCACAGAATAAAACCCAATTCAGTTCTCAACCTCTAAGTACTTACTCCAACTGGATGCTCAGTCAAAGAAGTACTGGTGGAAACTGAGGGGGTCTCAGGTTCTTGGGGAACAGTTTGCTTTTTAAAAAACAAATGGGATAGTACAAATAGAACACACAGAAGGATAAAGCAAAGAGCAAGTACTGTAGGAAAGCTACATGTTCCTGCACGACCACATGATTCACAGTAACTACAGAACTTACCTTGCCCTCATCTGTCACCTTAGCTGGAGAAGAACTTCTGGAGCTGCATATCTAGAAAAGGTCCTACATGAATATTCCTTACCTCAGAAACAGATCTAAGAAAGATACAAGATAATGATATTCACTTCTCTAGTTTACATTATGTATGACATCAAATTTTCTTTACCTGCTCTTTCTTCTTCTTAAGCATGGTATTTTCTTTCTGAAGCCGACAGCATTCCAACTTCACCTTCTCTTCACGAAGCTTAGCTTCATTAAGGAGAATTTGAAGCTAATGCAAAACACTACAGTTAGTGAATTAATTCCAAAGAAAAAACAAAGTTATACTTTCCCAAACCAGACATCATATAGTTCTCATTTTTTGCACATTTTAGCACACCTCAAATTTTTGGTCCGCAAAAAAACTAAGATGTAGTATTAATATCCGTTAGCAAGAGTTGGCAGCTTTACCTCTGAAGTATTCACTGAAATGATCTCTTTAAGCTTCTCTATCAATTTCTTATTTTCCATTATCTGCCAGGTGAAAACAGAACACAAAATATGCATTAGGATTTCAGTAGAAATACTGATATATATATATATATGTGTGTGTGTGTGTGTACAAACACACACACACACACACATATATACTAAAAAAGATAAACACAACAAAATATTTGTCAAGCCATCCCATTACATTTCAGGTAAATGCAGGGGATCCAGCTTTGGACTAAGCAAAAAATCAAGAACTGAAAGAGATGAGGGAAAATGAAGTCATAAATATTTCATGGCATCCACAACCTTACGGTTTATGAGATAACCAGAAAAAAAGGTCAAAGTATAGAAAAACACAATGCAATAAGTAAATAAAATGTTTTAAAGCATAGAAAATTAACTAATTAATTACTGTTTCAAGTAAACCAGTTCAAATTAGTAAATTTTTTTCTAGTGATAGAGAAAAAAAATTTCCCAAGATCATTTTTAAAATTTTCTTATCTGAAGTAAAAAATGATAAAATTTAAGGGAGAATAGACTAATCTCACATACAGAAGAATTCCAAAAAATTTATAAAGATACTCGCTCCTTAAGGAAGTGGACATAACTCTGCAATCTTTGTTTGCAATGCCTGGGACTGAATCCTGGGCCTCATGCATGCTAGGCAAGTGCTCTACCATGAGCTGCATCCTGAGCTCGTAACTCTTCATACTTTAACTGTGGGCTGTGCATGGTAACTTCCAAAGAATACAATATGAAAAGGATTGGAAAGAATTTTTACAGTGGAGAAATCTGATAAATACTACCTCGGCTAGGTGATCAAGCTTACTTGGGGGTAGGATATTTCAGAACACACTCTCTACTATCTTTTTCAACTTTTATGTAATTACAGAAACTTATAGAAATTGAAAATGAAATATGTAAGTAAAATTTTTTTCAGTAGAGAAAATTGATTAATTCATTACTCTTTCAAGTAAAAAGTAAACAAATACTGTTCAACTGGACAATAGTTTTTTAGTTGTTCTGCATGTTTCCAAGGGCAGAGCAAAGCAATATGAAAATTATCCAAGGTTGAGAATAAAAACATTTCCTAGGCCCATAAAAATAATTTGTTGTATCAGTACTTAAAAGTTCCACAAAATGGGCAGAAGTGGGTTCAACTTCCTTGACTCCTAATCTTACTTTAGTTAACAGCTGGACTAAGTTCAACTTAACCAATTTTACAAAATATTTCAAAAGCCAAATTACAGTAACACTTAGCAGCAAAACTCTTACCAAGTCCTGAGTCTTAGCTTTCTGTTCTCTCTCAGATTCTAACATAACATGAAGACTTTTAGCTCTCTCCTCCAGAAGTTCTTTATCTTTTTCAAGAAGCTTCATTTTATTCTGGGAAAAAAAAAGGTGTCAAGATTACTCACTCATTACATTTACTTTTGAGTTTAGAATGTAATTCCCCCCAAAGAAGGGATTTTTACCTTATATTTAGTTGCTTCATCAGAAAGAATCATATTTTGCTTCATGATTTCTTTGACCTGTTCCTTCATCTATGTAAATAAAGCATTCAGAATTAAGACACACAAATTATAGTGCTACTATACAAGTTACTTCCAGACAAGTGACCCTTTTCCAGAAGAAAGCAGTACTTAATACATATGACTGCTTAGAATTTGGATGATTTGTAGGAAATAATGAAACAAAAAATTTTAAAATACGATTTTTAAATTAAAACAGGTAGAAATGATTTAAGCTAGAACCAAGGGAGAAAGAAACAAAAAAAATAATTATACCTTCTGTTCATAATTTGACAATTTCCGCTTCAGTTCTTCATTTTCTTTTGTGGAATTGTTCATCTTTTGGGAAATTTGCTGTTCATTGACTAAAAGGGGGAAATACACAAGATTATTACAATCACTAAATGAAATTCAACTACTCAATCTACTAAAAGCAAAGACATGTTATATGGTACTATGAGGAAATACTTCTTAGCATAACTATTATGCTTTTAAAAAGCAATCTATGCTTATTAGCAATAAGAGTATAAAAATTATTAAAATTTAAGAAAAATATAAGAACAATGATATTTTGCTGGGCGCAGTGGTGCACACCTGTAATCCCAGTGGCTCAGGGGGCTAAGCTAGAAGGATCCCAAGTTCAAAGCCAGCCTCAGCAAGAGTGAGACACTAAGCAACTAAGTGAGACTTGGTCTCTAAATATAGGGGGTTGGGGATGTGGCTCAGTAGAGTTCCCCAGAGTTCAATCCTAGGTACCCCTCCCATCCAAAATGATATTTCAATTTAAGATTATTTCACAGATGGGAAATACAGTAAAGTGTTGTAGCTTGATATTCCTCCCTTCTCAAAACACTTTCTTTTCAGAAAATGGAATCATTTAATTCTTTGCAAAGAAAAACAGAAATGAAAGCATACTGATGCACATTACCATTCTTTAAATTATCTACTCAATTACTTAATGCATGATTAAATCATTAGCATAGAAATACTCTTCAAATGTAATACATCTGCATTACATCAATATTCAAAGTTAATCTGCCCCAAATTAAAACTTATCATCATCTCCCTATCCACAATTTGTTCCTCCTCTTTATCTCCTATCTCAGAGTTGGAACCATCATCATCTACTCTATTATCCATGCTAGCAACCCAGGAATAGTAAAATTTTCAGGAGGTAAAAAAGATAATAGACATTAAAAGTCACTGTATCTACTTCTAACATACATAAAACACACATCAAACACCAATACAAAGGGTTATTACAAGTTTAAGAAACCTAAAAATTTACCTTGATATACTCTATCTTTTACCTAGAAGAGAGAAAAAAAGATTAAATTTGATGTCAAACATCTGCTCAATAGAAACAGCATTCCTAAAACAACAGTCAGAATCATAACCAAGTGAGAATTTAATAACATTCTGGTTCAGGATAATAATTTATAGGATTAAAAATAAGTAAAGGTTAACAAGCCTTTTAAATCTAATTGGTAGTGATATTTCATAAATAGCCTCTGACATAAAAACACTAAGATATGTACCTTATTTCACAGTAAAGATGTGTGTGTGTGTGTGTGTGTGTGTGTGTACTCAAAATCATTTACTTGACAATTCTAAATAACCAGGATAAAGTCTAGAAACAATGACTATTCAAAAGGAATCTGAGGAAACAATATTAAAGGCATATCTTTGTACTAAGATATGCCACTTTCACTCACCAGAAAACATCTTAGAACTCCAATTTAAATTTGGCTATTGGCTGAATTTAGAAACTAAGAGGCTACATCATCTTATTTCTGCAAACCACTAAATATATAGCAAGAAATCTGAAAGGTAAGACTGCTAGAAGAAAATGCACAAGCAACAAGAGAAATGACAATTAACATATTCTGGAAAGGACAAAAAGAATCATTTCCTAAAGACAGCAATAAACTGCCTGATAATAAAACCTAAGCAGAAATTTTTTAAAAACATCACTAAATTTCTTTGTAACTTAGCATATACTTGTCCTTTCTAATGTTATAAATGGTGATGGGATACTCAGATGTGTCCAAGGATCATCCATGGGATCTTCGTAATTGGAAATTGCATTCAGAAAACCCCAACACAGAAAGAAATGAACATTTGTTTAATGTCATAGCCTTGCTAACCTTTTACTCAAAATGACAACAGAGGAAAATGGGAAGTAGCATAAAAGCAGTCATCTAAGGAAGGGACTAAAGCTCCAAAGTCAAATGCTGAAACTGAGGAGCAACAGCTAGGAACCAGATCCCACATAACCTAGTAAAAAGAGAAACAGGTACTGGGGTTCTTGAAATGAAAGAAACAAGAGAGAGAAATATAAAATGTTTTAATGTTTTTCCCCTCTCTTTATCCTTCTATTTCCTTTTTTCTTTTAGCTGAGAAAAAGTTCAATGAGATTAGAAAATTCCTCACAGGAATCCAGGCAAAAGATTCTTCTATTTAAGAAGGGAATACTTTTTAAGAGATTTTACACTCAATTGTACAAGGAGAGGAAACTTATCTTAACAATTATATATCTGATATAATTAAGAAATCAGAAAAAGAACACTCAGATTTGAAAATATTTGTATCCAATGCTTTTGGCCTCTTTAACTGTGAGGCTTTTCATATGCAAAGCCCATTTACCTAAAATAATTTTCTTCCAATTATGTTAAATAACTATGAAACAGAATGACCTACAGTACAAACATAAGTATGTATAAGCATATATATACACACACACACATATATATATATATATATATATATATATATACACACACACACACACACACTTATACATATATGTACACACATACACAGAGATGGACTAATTCTGCTCAGAACAAAAAAAAAGACTTAATGAACAAAACATTTAATGGATTTTTGGACAACACATAATCTATACTTCCAAATAAAAAGGTATTTTCTGAACATATGATCAAATCATAAAATCTGGGAAAAATATATATAAAAGACTGGAAAAATTATCTCATCTCCTTTTTCTCATTTTACTGCATTTCTTTGCAGCATTTCCCCCTGTTTATATGTGTTTATATTAACATACAGTTCATCAACATTTAAATCTTAGTTTCTGCTTTTTTTTCCACTTCACATTTAATTGTGAGCATTTTCTGTACCTCAAAGCTTTGAAATAGATAAATCTGCCTACTATTACATTAAGCGAACATACAATAACCCTTAAATGAATTATGTTGTGCTAAGTCTTCAATCTAATACACTGTTCCACTGAAAAACATTACCAAAATCTTCAAAGTATGGTTATTTCTTTAATATAGATTACTAGACATATATGCTACATAAAAGGATATTTATCTAACCTATTCCATCTTTTATCCCACTTTTAAAACTTCTGATACATATGAAACTACTGGTCAGGATGGCTGTAAGAATTACCAGTTCTACCAACTGCACCCACACTAAATTATTTTATAAGGTTAGTTTGACTTAAACCACTAATTTGTGTTTTAGCAACTGAAAAAGAAAAAAAAAGGTGGGGGCCAGTGACTATATAAAATAATCCTTGTGCTTATGTGCTAAGGTATAAGTAAGTTAATTTACTCACAACAAGAATAGTTTTCCAAAAGAAAACGACAAAGGATACAAATCCAAACAAAACAGTGAAAACTACAGGCTTCCATGGTAGTCCATAAAAATCAGGCCCAGGTTGAGTATCATCAGGCAATGTAGTAAACAGCTGAAACAGACAAATTAGAAGAAATGGGAAACCTTAAATTTATAACAAAACAGTCACAAAGAATCATGGCAATTCTAAACCAACCTCCTCATCAGAAATCCACCTCCTCAATATTTTCCAATAGCTTCTTCAAGAGAGAAGATACTGGCAGTCTCATATTTTTTGTTCACTTGCAGTGTTTTCAAGTATAATGAATCTAAATACTTTTTTAAAAATATTTATTTATGTATCTTTAGTTTTAGGTGGACACATTATTTTGTTTTTATATGGTGCTGAGGATTGAACCCCTAACCCTAACCCTAACCCTGTGCCTCATGCATGCTAGGCAAGCGCTCTACCACTGAACCACAACCCCAGCCCGAATCTAAATACTTTAAATTGAGCATACATTTCCAGTTTGTAACAGGCCCTATATCATCACATTGTCTAACACCTGGCTAGAATCCCTCTGGATCATTCTTTTCTCTTAGATAACCTGGTTTTTATAATTTAAAAATTCATTTAAGACAAAAACTTAAATATATGAAAGAACTAATTAATTTTATGGCAACAAATAAAAACAATGATGATATACGTATAAGATTTTAAATCTTACTTCCATTCCACTCTTATATAAACAGATAAGTGACATGTAATTTCAGACAACTCTTGAAAACTGGCTTAGATAAACTTCTCTGAATTTAACATCCTTCTATAAAATTCAAAGCCTAATTTTAAATGGCTGCTCAAAGGCAGTGCATTAAACACCTGCCTACTCTTCCCTATTTTCACCACCCTCTACACGTAATACGAGATAACTCTCATTTGGGCCCAATTCCCCAGCAGTCTCCGTAGGGAAAAGACCTGTAGTAACGTTAGCTGTTTCGATTGCTGGCTGCATTTCGGAACATAACATGAGGTTATCACCTCTATTCCGTCAAAAAAAAAAGTGCAAGTGGGGAAAGCTCAAGTACACCCTCACCAGCCTCGCTTAACAATACAGTCACCTCCTGCCTTCCTTGGGCCTGACACACTCCATTTCTCCGTCGCCGCGACAGTCAGTGCACCCACTCTGCCAGAACTCAGCCACCCGCCTGCCAGAGCTGGGGTCCCTCGCTGGGAATGGGACCGTCACCTCCAGTAGCTTGGCTATGAGGGCTGCGTAGAGCACCTACAGGGGTCCCAGGAGCTCCGGGTTCCCCGGGGAGGCAGTGACAGAAGGCACAGTGGCAGGTACTGAGTCCATGGTGTAGGGACAGCTGAGCGGAAGCGACGCTTCCCTGCAGAACAGCACAGGACCCTCTCTTTCACCATTTCCTACTTCGGGAGGACCTAGCGCAGGGGGCGGGTACTGGGAGTGAACTTTGCCTACCTCCACGCAGGCGCTTTCTGCCCAACGCACGTAAAACGTGTCATCAGACGAAGCCACTGGGCGGACTGCAGTGAGCAGACGGAGGATGCCGAGGGGCGGGGCCGAGGGGCGGGGCCGGGAGCGGTAAGAACCGACTGCGGAGCACGGAGGGGACAGCGCGAGGAGAGCCCAGCGGAAGAGTCCAAATGAAAGGACTCCAGGAGGAAAGAGGCTCACCTGACCCTGGAACTGGGAGAGGACCTGCGATTTAGAAGGCCCTGGAGGAAGCCAGGGAACTAGCAGAAGGGGATTATAGGCAGAGACTAGGAAAAAGGAGAAAGTCAGGCCTCCCAGCCCCTCCCAGAGCAAAACCCTTTTGTCAATGTGTTGAGACACCAGGTACCTGCCCCAAAAGTGCAGACACAAGAGGAGATGCTTCTCCTGCTCCCTTCTAAAGGACTACTGCTCGGACTGGGCTTTCCTTCCCTGCTCACTCCAGTCCTATGTTACTTTCTCCACTTGTGGATGATACTCTTTTTAAAAAGCCTTACCCTAAGGAATCATGTCATTATCACCCCACGCCGGTGGCTTCATTTCTGGATGCCACATTTTAAGGTTGCATGACTTGTGGAAAAGAACAGAATCATGAATAGCCCGAAAAGTACGTGCTAAAAATTGAAGAAACTGGGGACGTTTAACTTGGGGAGGGAATGAACATATGTGGATCTTAAAAAATCTGTCGTCAAGTTGAATATAGTCAATTCAAAAGAACAAGAATAAGCAGGAAAGCACTGAAAAAGAAGAGCAATGAAGGGTACAGGGAGGGCAGACTATATAATCAAATCATGTACCCTCGTCCAAGCCCAAGAATACATAGAGTTTGTGGGACAGAATAGAGAATCCAGAAACAGAACCGACTGCACTGGACATTTGGGGTACAATAAAAGTGAGTTTGGGGAAAACAGACTTTCTAATAAGTAGCGTTTGCAAATACCACATGGAAAATTATAAAATTGGATTTTTCTCTACTTATTCAAAAGATAAACTACAAATGGATAAGAAACATGAATGTAAAAATAGAAAATAAACAAGTACTAGAAAATATTGGGTGAAATTTTCTATGTATTATGAGTGGGCAAAACCTGCCTCAATGAAAAAATCTTTCCTGGCTGTATCTAAACCTGCTACACACACACACACACACACACACAAACACACACACACACACACACACAAGCAGTTTAACAATGACAACCTGAGAAAAAACATTTGCAACATATTATTGTCCAAAGAATCATGTTCCTGAAATATAAAGAATATTATAAATGAAATGGCCAGCAAACCTATACAAAAATGGGCTGAAGAAATAAACAGATCTCAGGAAAAGAAATGCAAATAGCTATAAAATATGGAAACATGCTCTGCTTAGCTCATAATGAACAAAATACAAATTAAACCACACCAAGATACCATTTCTCACTTGCATTGGCAAGATCCAAACGTTTGACAACATACTCAGTAGGTGAGAGAATGTGGGGGAATACAAATTCTCAGACACTGCTGATAAGTATACAAAATGATACAACCCTTATGAATGAGATTTGGCAACATCTCCCAAAACTGCTTATATATTTACCTATTAACTCCACAATCCCACTTTTTTTTTTTTTTACTTTTTCAGTGCTGGGGAAGGGTACCTAGGGCAAGTGCTCTACTGCTGAGCTATATATAGTCCCCCAGCCCTAACTTCTAAATATACTGGGAATACAACAACAAATGTTTAAAACCTGTATTTACAAAACTATGTTATTCAAGCATTAATTATAATAACACAAGATGGTCACAAAAGGCTGAAACAACTGTCATCAATAAAAGTTGTTGAATAAACCAAAGAAGAAAGAAAATAATTTTAAATACTGCTAAGAGCTGATTTCCAGAATACATTTTTTAAAAATGAAGTAGAGAAAAGTATTTATAGAATACTATTTGTATCTTAGAAAGTGAAAAAAGATGAATATATTTCTTATAGCTTTGAGGTAAAATTGGCATGCAATAAATTACATGTATTTAAAGTGTGCAATTTGATAAATTTTAACATGAAATTATGAAATCACCATTATAATCAAGATAATATACACATCCTTTACTTCCAAAAATATTCTCATTCTCTAGGTAATTCTGCCCTTTGTCACCCTTCCTTCTTGTCCCCCACTTTCCCACTCCTCCAGCAAAATGTCTATCTTAATAGATTGCTTTGTATTCCTCAAGTTTTATGTGTATGGGATAATATATTGTATTTTCTACGGCTTCTCTCATTCAGCATAATTTGAGATTCATCTACATCAGTTTTATCTATCATCTATTTTTATTGCTGAGTAGCATTTCATTATATGTACGTACCACAATTTGTCTATCATCTATTGATAGACATTTGGATTTTTTTCCAGTTTGGGGCTTTTACAAATAAAATAGCCAAGAACACTGATATAAAATTCCTTCTATTGCTATCTAACTTATCTTTTCTTGGAAAAGAATGGTTGGATATGACTGGTGTATGCTTACCTTTTTAAGAAGGTGATTCTACCACTTTATATCCCCACCAGTTGTGTACCCATCCAGTTCCTCCATCTCTTCTCCAACCACTCAGCACAATTGTCTTTAATATTAGCTATTTAATAAGTGTGTAGTGGTAACTCTTATGCTTTAAAATTGCATTTCCCTGATAATTATGTCAAGCATTTTTAATGTCTTTATTTACTATCTGTTTATCTTCTTTGATGAAGTGTTATTTTACAGGACTATATTTTTTTTCTTTCTAATGAGTTCTAAGAGTTCTTCATATATTCTTGATGCAAGTCTTTTATCAGATAAATGTTTTACAGTAATTTCCTCCCAGCTTGTGTTTTGTCTATTTCATTCACTTCGAAGTGTATTTTGAATTACAGAGGTTTTAGTTTGATGAATCCCACATTGTCAAATCCTTTTTAATGCTTTTGTTGTCAAATTTAAGAAATCTTTGCCAAACCTAAGTTCAACAAAAATTTTTCTCTTATTTTTTTCCTAGAGGTTTTGTAGTTTTGAGTTTAATATTTAAGTCTGTGAGTTAACTCAGGTGTCTATGCAAGGCATGGATCAATATTTGGCATATAAATATGCAGTAATTTCAGTACCATTTGCTGAAAAACTTTCCATTCTCTACGTGTCTTTCCATCTTTGTCAATGACTGTTGCCATATATATGTGTATCTATCTCTGAATTCTTGGCTCTGTTCCAATGTTTTGTCTGCGATCCTAATTACTGTAGCTTTAGAATATTTTTTTTTCTTTTTTTCCTCTTCGTATGGTACTAGGGATTGAACACAGGACCTTGCATATGCTAGGCAAGTGCTCTACCACTGAGCTACATCCCCAGCCCTAGCTTAAGTCTTGAAGCCACGTATTCTAGGTCTGTTGCAATCAGCTTGTCATTTTCTACAAAACTCTGCAGGGATTTTGATTGGAATAATGTTGACTCTGGTGATTAAACTGGGATGAATGGACACCTTAGTCTTCTGACTCATAAATTAGGTATATCTCTCCATTTAGGTTCTCTTTAATTTCCATCAGCAATATTTTATAGTTTTTAATATATACATTTTAGTTTTTGCCACGTTTATGTTTAAATACTTCATATTTTTATTCTATTGTACATGGAAATCTTTAAAATTTCAATTTCTAATTATTCATTGTTAATATATAGAAAATATAATTGCTTTTAGATATAAATTTTATCCGTCAACCTTACAATAGCTTTTTTCTAGATCATACCAGATTTTATCTTTATATGTTCATGTTATCTGAAAATAAAGAGAATTTTAGTTCTTCCTTTCCAATCTGAGTGCATTTTATTTCTTTTTCT
This sequence comes from Marmota monax, assembly GCF_021218885.2. Taxonomy (NCBI): domain Eukaryota; kingdom Metazoa; phylum Chordata; class Mammalia; order Rodentia; family Sciuridae; genus Marmota; species Marmota monax. Next base: position 78,429 of record NW_026693440.1, read on the forward strand.
TGCCTTAGTATACTAGCTATTTCCTTACTGTACCCCAGGACAATGCTGAATAGATGTAATGAGAGTGGACATCTCTGTTTGGTTTCTGATCTTGGGGAAAAGTATTCAATTATCAACCATTAAGTATGAGGTTAGCTGCATTTTTTCAGAGGATGTTTTAAGCTCCCTTTTTCTATTCCTAGTTTGTTGTTTGTTTTTCTACATCAATAATCAATGCTGAGGGGCTGGGGTTGATACTCAGTGGTAGAGCACTTGCCTAGCATGTGTGAGGCAATGGGTTCGATTCTCAGCACTGCATATAAATAAGTGAATAAAATAAAAGTCAATCAACATCTAAAAAAAATTTTAAAATAATAATCAGGGCTGATTTTTTTTTTACATGTCGATGGGATTTATTGTCACCTACTTGTACATGCACACAAAATAACAATATAATTTGGCCAATATTACTCCCCAATATTTCCCACCTCTGCTATATTTTTTAAATGCTTGTTTTGTATCTCTTGAGCTTTTACATATTATTGTATTTGACTTAAATTTTTGTTTAGAATTTCTGTACAGGTTCATTGGAGATCCCATGAGAGGTCTGTGGTTTTCTTGTTATATCTTTGTCTTGGTTTAGTGTAGTGATAACACTGGCTTCATAGGAGAAATATTTCCTTGCTTTAGTATTCTACAAGGGTTTAGTATTACTATTAGGAATTAGTATCATTTCTTCCTTACAGGTTTAATTGGATCACCAATAAAGCTATCTGGGTCTTATATTTTTTTCTTTGTAGAAAGGTTTTTATCTATACCTTCAATTTCTTTAATAGTCAACAAGGTTTATGAAGATGTCTGTTTTTCTTGAGTGAACTTTTGCAATTTGTGGCTTAAATGGAATTTCTTCATTTCAACTAAATTGTCAAGTTAATTAACATAAACTGTTCATAATATCCCCATTATCAGTCTAGTATCTGTGGAATCTGTAGTTATATCCCTTCTCTAATTGCAGGATATTGATAATCTGTGTCTCCTCTTTTATTTCCCTCGCTAGATGTTGATCAATTTTATTCATCTTAAAGAACTAGCTTTGGGTTTCATTGATTTTCTCTTATTTTCCTTTTTTAAAATTTCACTGACTTATGGTCTTTATTATAACTTTTTTTCTTGCTTACTTGGAGATTAACTTATTTTTCCTTTTCTAGTTTCTCATAGTAGGAACTAAAGTCAATGACTGGAGACTTCTTTTATAATAAAGCTATCTGGGCCTGGTAGTGCTATAAATTTTCCAGTAACGCTTTAGTGACATTGCACAAATGGATATGTTGTTTTCAGTTTTATTCAACTCAAAATATGAATTTCTTTTCTGATTTATTTGACTCAAAAATTATTTAGCAGTGGGGGCTAAGGTTGTAGCTCAGTGGTAAAGTGCTTGCCTCACATGTGTGAGGCACTGGGTTCGACCCCCAGCACCACATAAAAATAAATGTACTGTGTGTTCATGTACCAAAAATGAAAAAAAGAAAAAAATTATATATATAGCAGCCTGGCACTTACATTTCCAAATATTTGGGAATTTTCCAGATTTTTCCATTATTGATTTCTCATTTTATTGTGTTCAGAGAATAAGCTTTGCCTGTCTTTGAATACTTTTATATTTACTGATAATTTTTTTAAGATCCAGAATATGGTTTATCTTGGTAAATGTTCCACGTGCACTAAGAAGAATAGGTATTCAGCTCTTTGGGGGTTTTCTATAAATGTCAACTAATTTCAAATGGATGGATTGATTATGTCATTCATACTTTCTACAACCTTACTTTTATTTTTTGTTTTCTGCCAATTGCTGAGGAGAGGATATTGAAATCTCTAAATGTAATCCTATATTCATCATTTTCCTCATAATTCTATCAATTTTTATACTTCATGTATTTTGAAGGTCTAATATTAAAAGTACAAGCATTTAGATTTATTATATAATCTTGACTAACTGACTCCTTTATCATTAGGAAATGATTTTCTTTAGTCCTGATGATATATTTTGCCCCACAACCTCTTTTGGTTTAATGTAGCTACTCCAGATTTCCTTTGACTAGTGTTTAACATGAGATACCTTTTTCAATCATTTTAATTTTGACTTCTTTGTGTCTTTCTATTTACAGTGTTATTCCCATATACATCTATTTGGGTCTTGCTTCTTTAGGCAATATGACAAACTCTGTTTTTAACTGATGTATTTAGATACTTTCCACTTAATAGGATTACTGCTGTGCATAGGTGTAAGCTTAATATAATCTTCTATTTGTTCCTTCTGTTCTTTGTTCTTTTTCTTTTCTTTCTGTCTTCTTTTGCAGAAATACCACTATCGGTATTTTTAGTGATTCCTCTATTGGCTTATTAAGCTATAACTCTGTTTTCTAATCTTAGTGCTTCAGGGTTTAGAATATACATCTTTAATTTGTCACAATCTACCTTCAGATGATACTATAGTACTTCACATATTCAATAAGAACGTTACAATAGTTACTACCCTTCTGAGATTTATACTGTTGTCATGTATTTTACTTTACATGTTTTCTAAGTCCCATACTACACTGATATTTGTCTTTAAACAGTCAATGACAGCAGGAAGAAAAGATTAACATTAAACAGATACATGAGGTGGGAGGGAAAGGGAGAGAAAAGGGAAATTGCATGGTAATGGAGGGAGATCCTCATTGTTATACAAAATTACATATAAGAGGTTGTGAGGGGAATGGGAAAAAAAAACAAGGAGAGAAATGAATTACAGTAGATGGGGTAGAGAGAGAAGATGGGAGGGGAGATAGTAGAGGATAGGAAAGGTAGCAGAATACAACAGTTACTAATAGGGCATTATGTAAAGATGTAGATGTGTAACCAACGTGATTCTGCAATCTGTATTTGGGGTAAAATTGGGAGTTCAAAACCCACCTGAATCAAATGTATGAAATATGATATGTCAAGAGCTTTGTAATGTTTTGAACAACAAATAAAAAAATAAACAGTCAATGACTTTTTAAAATATTCAAATAAGAAAAATTATTTTAAATATTTATGCACAGAGTCACCATTTTCAGTGTTCTTTACTCCTTTATTCCATTATTTCCATCTGCTGTCTTGGTGCAAGTGTAGGGTGAATTCTTTCAGCTTGTATGTCAGTACAAGTCTTCATTTTATAGAAAGATATTTCACTGGGCATTATATTATCAGCCAACATTATCGCTCTTCAAATATATTAAAGGTATCACTCCACTATATTCTCTTATGCCTAATTTCTGACAAGAAATCTGATGTCATCCTTAGTTCTTCTCTACATAAACGTCTTCTCTAACTGCTAAGATTGCCCTTTATCACTGGTTTTGAACAATTTATTTATGGTATAATATACCTTGATATAGCTTTATTCATGCTTTTTGTACTCTAGTTCCATTTAACATCTTGGATCTGCAGATGTACAGTTTTCACAAATTTTTGAAAATTTTTGGCCATCATTTCTTAAAATATTTTTCTGAATGCCTCTTATCGCTCAACTTGAAACGGTCCCACAGCTCACTGATGCTCTGGACACTTTTCTTTAACAGAAGAAATTTTCCCTGTGTTTCATTTGGGGTACTTCTCCTGCTATGTCTTCAAGTTCACTAACAATTTCATCACAATGCTTATTCTGGCATTAATCCCATCCACTGTATTTATCATATATTTTCAACTCCAGAAGTCTGATTTTTAAAAATATATCTTCTATATCTCTATTTACCTTTTAACACACGAAATATCGTAGTAATAACTTTTAATGCCATTACCTCATTCTAACATCTCCGCCAGTTCTCAGTTGGCTTTGATTGGATGATTCTTCTCCTCATCATTGTGGATTGTATTTTTCTTGTTTCTTTGCATGCCTGGTAAGCTTTGATTGGATGCCATACATTACGAATTACTATTCTTAATATTTTGTATACAGTTAAGTTACTGGTAACAATTTGATTCTCTTGGGTCTGAATATTTGTTAGGTATGACATAAACTGTAATAGTCAGTCTGAGGTAACACCCTTCTGATTATTCTACCCAACTTCCTTACATAGTTTCTTCCAGGTGCTTTTCTGGTCCCTGTGTTAGGACCTGTTCCTTCTAATCACTTAAGATTGTTTCTCTGACTTGCTAAGCAGTTTCATCACACTTATGTGCTGATCAATACCCTGCTGAACACTCAGAGAGCCTTTCACAGATTTCCAGAATTGTCTCTCAATGTAGCAAACTTCTTTTGGTACTCCACCCTGTGAATTCTAGTCACTTTGGTTTTCCTGGAATTTCAGCACCATCTCTCAATTCATGGTATCCTCTGGTTCTGCCTGACTTCCCCTTCTTTGTCATGGCTTGGGAATCTCTGAACATAGTAAAAGCTGGGACAACTAAAGAGATCACAGCATTTGTTCCTTATGTTTCCAGAATTATTCTTTGTTGTTTGATCTTCAATGTTGCTTGATCTTCAAATTTTATCTGTTTGTGGGTTGTTGTTTTTTTCATATTTATTTTAGTTGTTTCAGTTGGGAAGGTGAAGCCAGTACCTATATAAAGCTATCATAGCTACATGTAAAAATCATTTGCTTTTCTTTTTCTTTTTATGGTGCTGGGGATTGAACACATGGCCTCATGTATGGTAGGCAAGTGCTCTACCACTGAGCTACATATCCCTTTTCTCATTTGCTTATTTTTTAATAGCAGAATACATAATGAAATAAATTTTAAAAGTTAACTATAAAAGAGAGTAACAACATCAGGGTAGACAAAACTGGGACAAAAGCTAGAGTTCTTTCAAAATCAGGCAGGAGAATCACAAGTTCAAAGCTAGCCTCAGCAACTTAGCAAGTCCCTACGCAACTTAGTGAGAACTATCTCTAAATAAAAAATAAAGAGGCTAGGTATGTTGCTCAGTGGATAGGAGCCCTGGGTTCAATCACCAGTACCAAAAAACAGAAACAACTTATTTTTACAAATTAACTTTGGCTCTTCTAAATATTTAAATAATTGTAAAATAAACAAAAAAAAATCTTAAAAAGTAACACCTAAATACTGAAAGCAAAAATGAAACAACCTGTTATATCAAGTTGGTGACAAACCACAGAAATGAATTATTTCAAACACATCTTAGTGGGATATAGCTTAAAGACAAGAGAATTTCATTTCATTTCAGGAATACATTCCTGAAAGTATTTTAAATAACATAAATATAGTCGTGTGTTGCTTAATGATGGGAATAAATTCTGAGAAACACATCTTAGGCAATTTCAGTGTGCAAACATCATTGAGTATACTTATACAAACCTAGAAAACATAGCCATTTCCACATGTAGGTATTCATATATGGTGGTATATCATCGCTTTGGGGATAAAGACCTATAAGACATTATTATACTGAATACTGTAGACAATTGTAACATTGTAAATGTTTATATAACTAAACATATCAAAACACAGAAAAGATACTAAAAATACTAGGTGACAAGATTTTTTTAGCTCCATTATTATGCACTAATGACCAAAATGTCATTAAGTGGCACAAGACTGTAAACAATTATATTGATGTCATTTAAAACTGGAATTCCAACATCAGAGAAAGAAAACACAAATCTAAGATAGATGAAGTGAAGTAAAATCTCTCTAGCATCCTGAATTTTCATGGGAATTATCTAAATGACATGATGAAAAATCCCCACATATTTCTGAGCTTTGTTCACTAAAAAGGCCTACAAATGACAGTCAATTTGAGCAATAAGCAATCCTCGTACTTGGAATGTAGCCTCTAAATATCATTTCCTATTGAAAGGAACCAAAGTTCTTTTAGAGAAATAATTCCTTCAAGGTCTGGACAGGAAATGTTTAAGATGAACTTGGAACATCTCATACTTCAAAAGCAAGGGAAATAGGCAACAATGACCACTAGATGGTGGCAAAGGGTCCCAGGAGCCAAGATAAAGAGGCTTCTACAAGGCAAAAGGGGGAGAAATGGAGCATCAGGTAAGAACAATTACTATTCCTAATTGAATTAAACACACCAAATATTTTTAAATGCATGACATCATATTGACTCTTAAATAAAAGTTAAAAAGATTTCAAGCCCCTTTGGGTATCATTTGATAATGCTAGAAGAATATCTTACTATTCTGAAAAGTGTTTAAATGAAGAAAAGGAATCAAATGTTTATCTCCTGCATTAACTATACAAACCAAATATCTGTGTAAAGAATAATCAATCATAGCCAGGCGCCGTGGCACACACTTGTAAGCCCAGTAGCTCCGGAGGCTGAGGAGGGAGGATAGCAAGTTCAAAGTCAGCCTCAGCAAAAGCGAATTGCTAAGCAACTCAGTGAGACCCTGTATATAAATAAAATACAAAATAGGGCTGGGGATATGGCTCACTAGCCAAGTGCTCCTGAGTTTAATCCCCAGTACCAAAAAAAAAGAAAGAATAATCAATCATAAATTTTTATTTGTGTAGGCATCCCAACCTTTAAATGAAGAAAGAAAAATCCCAGCAACTCAGACCATTGCTATTTTGCAACCTGTAATATATTAGCAAATCTCACCAACGTCACTGTTGACTAGTAGTCAACATCAAAGGAGAGGACATGCAGATGTCAATGCAATATTTCCTATTAAGTTTTCATAAGAAACAGAATTGAACCTAAACCTGACTACCAATTTCCAAGAAATATAAAGCAACAGAGAGAGGCTGAGGTTGTCAGCTCAGCACTTGCCTAGAATGCATGGAGCCTGAGGTTCAATCCCCAGCACCACCAAAAAAAAAAAAAAAAAGGCAATAGAGAAAACAGGTTAAATTGTTGTACCAGGGGGATGTCATTTATTCACAAAAACTACAATATACCCTAGAAGTCCCACAAACATATTTTTTTCAATTATTGCAAAAAGTTACAACAAAAGGAGAAATCAATAGATAGTAACTTATATGAGACTTGTTCTCCCACTGAAAGCAACCAGAAAGTTGGAATATATATATCTATCAGGGATTGAACTCAGGAGCACTTGATCACTGAGCTACATCCCCAGTCTCAGCCCCATTTTGTATTTTATTTAGAGACAGGGTCTCACTGAGTTACTTAGCACCTCACTTTTGCTAAGGCTGGCTTTGAACTCGTGATCCTCCTGTCTCAGCCTCCCGAGCCACTAGGATTAAGGCATGTGCCACCATGCCCAGTCAAAATATATTTTTAAAGAGCTATTTTTCAGATAGAAAGCCACAAGGGATATGCAACTGTCACCCCTAAGAGCAGGAGAACAAATAGGTGAGCATTCTACCTGGAGGCACCCTCTAGACCTCAGTTTGGGAAGGGGAACCCAAATGGGGCATAACAGTCTCACTGAGGAGAGACCAGAGTTCCAGGAGATTAAGCAACCAAAAATATGTAGAGAAAACTACCAGAAAGATGGGAGACACAAGAAAAAGAGTTCCAGAAATCTGCATGGAGGTGGTCTTCAGTTTGGGGCTACATTCTAAGCAGTACCTGCGAGGGCCAAGAACAACTATAAGCTAACCAATCCCACAGTTGGCACTGAGCTGGGAGAAGTCTGGATTCCAGCTAGCCAGAGAGAGCTGACATACAAAAACAGTATGGTCAACAAGCTCATGAAGAACTATTTGATCCAGGCATGATGGCACATGTCTGTAATCCCAGCAACTCAGAAGGCTGAGGCAGGAGGATCCCAAGTTTGAGGCTGGCAACTTATCAAGGGCCTAAGCAAGTTAGTGAGACCCTATCTCAAAAGAAAAAAAAAAGTTCACTCAATATCATTAATTGTCAGGAAATAAACTCACAAAGACATACCCACTAGAATGGCCCAAGTGCTAGTGAAGATGAAGTCAAGTGGAAGTCTCCTAAATTGCTGGTGGAAGTATAAAATGATTCTGGTCATTTTTTAGCATGGCTTGACAGTATCACATAAGATAAAAACATACATTAAACGTAGGAGGCAATTGCACTCCTAGATATGAGTCCACTTATAGTGGCATATATATGAAATAGTACTGTAGGAAAAATGAATCTATAGTTTAAAAAAAAAAAGTTATCAGTGGTTGCCTGGAACAGGTGGTGAAGGAACTCACTGGGAAGGATCCCAAGGAAACCCCTTTTCTAGTGAAAAAACGGCTCTATATCTTCATTATGGTAGTTTTTACATGGGTATCTACATTTGTTAAAACTCAGAGTGTGCTTGCTTTGGCAGCACATATACTAAAATTGGGACAATACAGAAAAAAATTAGCATGGTCCCTGAGCAAGGATGACACCCACATTTGTGAATCATTCCATAGTTTTGTGGAACCAACCCTTCAACAGATGAATGGATAAAGAAACTGTGGTACATATACAAAATGGAATATTGCTTATAGCATTAAAAGAGAAAAAAATTATGGCATCTGCGGGTGAATGGGAATATCAGGCTAAGGGAAGTGAGCCAGTCCCCAAAACCAAAAGCTGTATGTTCTCTCTGAAAGTGGATGCTGACCCATAAAGGGGGTGAGGTGGGTGGCAAAGAATGGAGGTACTTTGATTGGGCAAAGGGGAGGTAGGACAGGCGAGGGGGCATAGGGATAGGAAAGATGGTGGAATGAGATGAACCTCATTACCCGAGGTACATGTAGGACTACACATGTGTTGTGTACAACTAGGAAAAGTTTTGTTCCATTTATGTACAATGAATCGAAATGCATTCTGCTATCATGTATAACCAATTAGAACA